>NW_006791240.1:2818050-2834706 GCF_000442215.2 Lipotes vexillifer
CCCACCACCACCCCAGCCTCCCACTTTTCTTCCTAAGGAAAGCTCTAAAATAGAGTTTCAAAGGTTTCAACTCTCTTAACCAGTAGGCCCCCGAGATTCTGCCTTTTTGTGGGCACATGGCATTGACCTTATCTGCAGATCATCTCCGTGGATTATGTTTTCACTAGACATGCCCCTGGGGAAAAATATTGTCCAAAAAAAGGTCCTGTTCTAGACCCACCCAGAATGACATAATATTAAGTGTTTTCCATCTTCAACAGTGATACTCTTTTGAGAACTCACAGCCAGTTTGAATTTAGCTAAGTCCAATGTTTTCTTTCTCTTTTTGGTTCATAATTTCCCAGGGGCCTGCTACCTTCGTGCTTAGCTGAAAATGCAGCATTCTCCAGCAGAGAATGCTCTCTGGTATATTTAAAGCAATTAGGTCCCGGGACTTCCCTGGTGGTGCAGTGGTTCAGAATCCGCCTGCCAATGCAGGGGACACGGGTTCGAGCCCTGGTCCGGGAAGATCCCACATGCCGCAGAGCAGCTAAGCCCGTGCGCCACAGCTACTGAGCCTGAGCTCTAGAGCCTGCGAGCCAGAATTACTGAGCCCATGTGCCCCAACTACTGTAGCCCACGTGCCTAGAGCCCGTGCTCCGCAACAAGAGAAGCCACCACAATGAGAAGCCCGCGCATAGCAACGAAGAGTAGCCGCCGCTCGCCGCAACTAGAGAAAGCCGCGTGCAGCAACGAAGACCCAACGCAGCCAAAAATAAATAAACTAATTTAAAAAAAGAAAAAAAGCAATTAGGGCCCTGAATGAGAAGTTCAGTTATAGACAAAGATAAAAGATCAAATTTTAATTAGCTATGGAAATATTATTTTATTAAAGATAGAGTAATTATAAATTATTATAAAGTTATTTTATAAATTGAAAAGAAAAACAAAACCTTTCATTTTATGGGCTCTGTCTATATTTTGCCTTTACCTCATCATTTCACTTAATTCTCTCAAACACTGAGTTGAACGCTCTTATTCCTGTGTAAGGTATTTGCAATTGTGCTACAAATAGGTGACCAACTAGGGCTGAGGGGTTTCTTGGGATGTGGGACTGGCAGCTAAAAGTGGGCAAGTCCCAGGCAAACTGGGACAAATTGGTCACCCTAGAAACTACCCATCTATTTAGTAGCCTAAAACAGAATGATCATTTCTCACAGTTCTGTGGGCTGAATGGGTGGTGGTTCTGCTGTTTTCACCGGAACTCTCCATATGGCTGCTTGGCTGAGGCTGGATGGGATAAGATGTCTGGGGCCTCACCAGAGATGGCTGGCCCTCTTCCTCCATGGAATCTTTCATCACAGCACGGGGGCCTCAGGGTTCCACAGGGTAAGTGTGGAAGCTGCAGGGCCTCTTGAAACCATGCTCAAAAGTTAAGTATTGCCGCTTCGACCACATAGAGTGATGCAGACTCAGCGCCAGCCCAATTCAAGACATGAGAAAATAGACTTCAACTTTCAAAAAATCTTATTGAAAGATTCATTATTGATGAATTGGGAGATTGGGACTGACGTATATACACTAATATGTATAAAATGAATAAGTAATAAGAATTTGCTGTATAAAAAAATAAATAAAATTCAAAAATTCAAAAAAAAGGTAGAATATATACATTATGTGTAAGGAGTGAAAAAATATCACTAGAGATCTACATCATTAGAAGGATTAAGAGAATATAATAAACAACTTTGCTAAAAAATTTGATTACTTTCTTGAAATGGGCAAATTCCTTGAAGACAAAAACTCCAAAGCTCACTCAAGAAGGAGATTACTTGAATTAGCTCTATGTGTGTTAAATAAATTTAATTAATTAAAAAAAATCTTATTGAAAGATAGTGGACATACAATATTATGTTAGTTTCATGTGTACTACATAGAGATTTGACTTGCATACATTATGAAATGATCACACGAGAAATCTAGTAACCATCTGTCCACATACAAAGTTATGACAGTATTATTGACCATTATTGTGCTATACATTCCATCCTCAGGCTTATTTATTTTATAACTGGAGGTTTATACCTCTTAATCCTCTTCAGCTATTTCACCCACCCTCCCCTCTGGCAGCCATCCATTTATTCTCTGTATCTATGAGTCTGTTTTCATTTTGTTTAGTTTTTTAGATTCTGCATATAAGTGAGATCACATGTGGTATTTGTCTTTGTCTGACTTATTTAGTATAATGCCCTCTAGATTCATCCATGTTATTGCAAATGGTAAGGTTTCTTTTTTATGGCTGAGTAGTATTCCATTGCATTCCACACTTTTGATGGGAGGAGTTGCAGAGAATATGGTCATTTTTAGTCCATCACAATCCCCATCATATACATGAGATTCAGTAAATTTAAGTAACTTTTCCAAGACTACATAGCTCTTAAGTGGCAATTCGAGCCTTTGAACCCAGGTCTGTGTGTTTGAAAAACCCATGAGTTTTTCTGGGTTTGAGTCACCATGCCCTGGTGGGGTATAACTACAACATTCGATAATCCAGAGAGCAAATGGGTATTTTCCTGCAGTGCTGGTGTGGAGTGGTGGAGAACGGAGAAAGAGACATAGAAGCAGTGATCTGTGATGTCTGGATTACTGGCATCACAAGTTTGTCCAGTCTGTTTGGAGAATATATTTGCCTGATACTTGCCTGATTCTGTAAATATGTTCGGGCTCCTGCTGTTCTCCTGCCCCGTACTTGAGTACAAGCTTATTTCTAAAAGTAAATTCTTCAGTGGGACTCAGATATTCTATATTCTTGGCCTTGATGTTTCTCTTTCTCTTATGCATTGTAACATTCTTTTTCTACATAAGCCTTTGGATCATCTACAGTTTGAGAGTTTGAAAGACAGTTGTCCCAAGTCGGTTGTTTTCAAAGAGTGGGGGGTCCCTGAGTCCCTTTCAGGGAGTCCATGAGGTCAAAACTATTTTTATAATGCCAAGGTATTATTTGCTTTTCTCTGCTTTCATTCCATCTAGGGTGTAAAGTGGAGTTTTCCAGAAGCTAAGTAATGTGTGATACTGCAACAGATTTTAGTGGAAGCAGATATGAGAATTCCACTCCTTCCTACTAAGACATTAAAGGGACTTGAAAAAAAAAAACTAATGAAGTCTTCTCTTTTGTTCCTTTTTTTAAAAAAAGTTACTTTTTATTAAAAATGTATTTTTATGTTAGCATATTAAGAGTTTGCTGTGATTTTTAAATTAATACACAAATATTTTTAAAGTTTCTCATTTTGTTTCTCATAGTAATAAAATAAATTTTAACTTACTTTTAATTAAAAATTAATAATAGTCACAGAAGCTCTTTGGAGTCCTCAATTTAAGATAGAGTTCTGAAAGCAAAAAGTTTTCATTATTTTATTAGCTGCCATTTGCAAAGCTTGGGCAATTTGCTCTCTTTTAATCCTCCCAGCAAACCTATCAGGAAGGTACCCCATTAATCTCCTCCCAGAGGCATAAACTAGGGCTCAAAATCATTAGCCACACAGCTTGCATGCTGTGCAGCTAGAATTTGAAGCTAGTTCTATCTGACCCCAAAATCAAACTTGAAGGAATCAGTAACCTCCTTGCATGCAATATACCTGTTGCTTTCCTGGACAGAGAGGTTGAAGCAGAGGTCAAGAAGACTGGATGAATTATTTGAGATGGCTCAGGCAGCTAAAAGCCAAGACCTTCTGCTGTCTGTTCTACTCCTCATAGGGACTTGTCCTTTCAAATGGCAATTCCTTTTGTGAGAAAGGAATGCCTTCAAATTCAAATGATACTATGAACCTGGTGGAGGTCTGTTCCCCTTATAACAGGCATTTCTAATAGCACAGTATGCAGACTTTGCTGAGCACTCAACAAGGAAGAAACGTTTGTCCAGTTATCACATTCTAAACTGCCAAAATACATGTGCATTGCCTTAAGTTTTTCAATTATGTTACAGGTCAGCTTGTGCATTTTATCTGTTCGACTCTCTTTTGTAAAACAATTACAATGGTAAAAACAAAGAAACTATTGAGTACTTAACTATGCGTCGGTCACCGAGAGGAAGACTTGATACCAAGGTCTCTCTGAATCCTCACAAGAATACTCCCAGGCTGGCAGTGGGGTGTCCTACCTGCTTTACAGATAAGGAGATGGGCTTGCCGAGGGGAAGCTACTTGCCTGAGGTCACCCAGCTAGTAAGTAGGCGGTGAGTCAAGTATCAGACCCAGGTCCGGGTGGTTCCCAGGCTAAGATTCTTAACCAGCATGCATTGCAAGATCCTAAAAGGCAATGTCAATCTGTCTGTGGAAAGGAGTTCCCCAAAGTAAACTTGAAGTAGCCCAGGTAAATTAGGAAAGGGTCACAATTTTATGGTCAGAGATTTTAAGGAAAAACCAAGTGATGCAACCTCTTCATGTAATAAGAAAACAGATACAATTCTTTAATTTTGTCCTTAGCTTAACCCTTCACTAACATCCAGCAGCTCGGAGTGTACAGAGAAAGGCAGTAAATTCCTCATCTGTATCCCAGTGTGCCAACTGTTTTGGTTTTAATTGTGTCAGGTGTGTCTTCCTTCTGCCTGGAGGTCCTTCCTTAGGTTTGAAAATATCATGATCACATCAACAGTGTGAGAGGTGGTGGGAGAGCTGAGGTTCCACATGTGTCAACAACAGATGTGCACGTCTCCTGGAGCACTGGAAAAAAGAGTAATAGGAGTTCCCTTAGGGCTGTGCTCCACGTGCCCCAGGAGGGGATAAGGACGAAAGCCTCTGTAATTTATATTGACTGCTGAGGTAACCAGGTGCTTTCAGCAAGCATTCCAGTTGCAAATTTGGGTTTTAACAACCTTCCCAACAACCTCTGGGGAGGGAGGGAGACAAAGAGGGAAGAGATATGGGAACATATATATATGTATAACTGACTCACTCTGTTATAAAGCAGATACTAACACACCATTGTAAAGCAATTATACCCCAATAAAGATGTTAAAAAATAAATAAATAAAATAAAATAAAATAAATAAAAAAAATAAAAAAAAGAAGTAACATGTAGCTGGTTGACATTCTCAGAGTCCCTGCTAAGCCCATCTTCAGACATCCTAGCCCAGGGGCCAGATATGCAGGTGAAAAGCCACCTAGGAAGTAGATCTTCCGACCCCAGTTGTCCCAGCCCCCAGCCCTTTGGGTCTTCCCAGATGAGGTCATGGGGGACATCTCCCTGTTCAATGTTTAATGGGTTTCTAAAAAGGGCTTTCTTGGCCACACTTTGAGGAAATTTAACTGGCTTCTATGAAAGTTTTCCTTTCTTTTATTTTTCCTTTCCTTTAGTCTTCCCTCCTCTGTCTTTCCTTCCTTTTTAACTTATACTCCTGGAGGCTGAGAGCTGAAAAGAGCTAACCACTTTGCTTCCTCCAGCAAATGCTGTGCTGAGAGCCTCGTGAAATCTGATTGTTAAATTTTCAGGGATTTTACCAACCATTTGACATCATTTTTGAGGCTTGAAATTGGCCATGGTGGCATTATTTGTACCGTGGAAATGAGCAAAGACTAAAAATCAGAGCTTTTGTTTCCAGAGGTCAGTTTGGTAAACATTTACTAGCACATCACTGACTTCCCTCAAAGATGGCTTCCACAAAATAACCGCAGTTCCCCTGAAACCAGCACAAGAAGAGTAAGTCAGACTTGATTCATACTCCTCCTGATCTCATTGTACCATAGATTTTCAGAAAAAGTTCTTTTTTTCAGGGCAAATACTAATAAGAACTATTGAAAGAGGAGAAGATATTTGAGCAGTCTGAATTTGAAAATGCTTATGCTAATATCACACTCAGTCACTGTGATCAATCAAGGAAAAACCCTAATACATAAGCAGTACGTTTCCTGAATTTTGTAGTAGATGCTTCAGTTTTATTTTTTTAAATGGATATTCCTGGAATATTGTGTGAAAATATACATTTAAAAATGGTATCAGATTTTAAATTGGTTCAATGAGCTTTCTGTACAACAAAATTCTATATTAATATGTATAAAACAAATAATCACTATTTCCATTTACTTTTGGAATAAATTCGTTAGTTTTATCTCTGAGGAAATGTAAAATAATATAACTAACAGGTTTCCCTGGTGGCACACTGGTTGAGAGTCTGCCTGCCGATGCAGGGGACATGGGTTCGTGCCCCAGTCCGGGAAGATCCCACATGCCACGGAGCGGCTGGACCAGTGAGCCATGGCCGCTGAGCCTGCGCGTCCGGATCCTGTGCTCCGCAACGAGAGAGGCCACAACAGTGAGAGGCCCGCGAACCGGAAAAATAAATAAATAAATAAATAAATAAATAAATAAATAAATAAATAATAATATAACTTTACAGTTGGTAATAGGAGAGAAAGATTAAGATGGGAGAAATCTGATTTGTGTTCTTCTTCTGCCACTAAGTGAATGTTTCTAAGTGTCAGTATTTTCATCTATAAAACAAAGGGTTCATCAGTATGATCTCTAAGGTGATCCCCAACTTTGAAATGCAATGATGATTGGCTTCATTCACATTTTCAAAATGAGGTGAAACTTATAAGGAATTATCAGGTTCATTAAGTTCAAAAACACTTTTAATTCTGTAGGATTCCACTTTACTTGAGAGTAGGGCTAAAAGTCTAAAGATTTTGCTGAAAAAAAAATTAGCTACTTTACCTTTAAGAGACCAGGTAATGGGATAACTTGTGGTACATTCACACAGTGGAATACTACTCAGCAATGAAAATGAACTACTAGTACACACAAGAATATCAGTAAATTTCAAAAACATCATGCTGAGGGAAAGAAGCCACACTCGAAAGGGTACATACTCTATGTGTGATTCCATGTATATGAAGTTCCTGGTGGGTAACACAAATCTATGGAGATAGAAATCAGATTAGTGGTTGCTTGGTGGGGTGACTGTGATTATCTGGGAAGGGGCACAAGATGCTAAGAAGTTGGAAGTATTTTGTATCTTGATAGGCTTGTAGGGTACATGAGCATGTACGTTTTTCAAATGGATAAAACTGCATTCTTAAATCAGCATGTTTCACTGTAGCTGAATTATACTTTAATTTTAAATAATAAAGAAGAGAATAGCCTGACATTCATAAAATACATGATTAGATTATAAAAAACCAGGAGTTTAACATGTTTACTTCTGTTTTCATTGTACTTCTTGGATTCTTGATGGAAACTGGTTTATTGAGATAATTTATGGCTAAGAAATACAAACACTATTCTTTAAAATTTTAAAGAATATGTTGTTTTGATTTTCATTTACCAATGTAATTCATGCTCATTGTGTAAACTTAAAAACATAAAACAGCTAACGGGTCTTCCCAGGTGGCGCAGTGGTTGAGAGTCCGCCTGCCGATGCAGGGGACACGGGTTCGTGCCCCGGTCCGGGAAGATCCCACATGCCGCGGAGCGGCTAGGCCCGTGAGCCATGGCCGCTGAGCCTGCGCGTCCGGAGCCTGTGCTCACAGCAGTAACACAGTATGCTACCTTTTGTGTAACAGTGGAAATAAGAATATATATAATAGGTACATGCTTATATCTGCAATAATGAGCACACCTAAATTAAGTCAAAAGCTAATGATACAGGGAATTCCCTGGCGGTCCAGTGGTCGGGACTCGGCGCTATCACTGCCAAGGGCCCAGGTCTGATACCTGGTTGGGGATCCCTGGTTGTGGCGTGTCCAAAAAAATAACATAACATAAAACATCCCAACAAGAAACCTAAAAAAAAAAAAAAAAAAAAAGCTAATGATCTCACAGTCATAGTCTCTAGTATGAACATCTATGTTCTATTAAAGCAGAAAATTACAGATGAGGATATTAGCAAAGCCATACCACTACCGTCTGGTGGGGATGGGTGGTGGGGGGAAGAGTGGTGTGTATTCAAAGATGAGCATCCTTTTCACACATCAGTACTTCTCCACATCCCTGCAAATGTTGTCTACTAGGAAACTGAGTTCACTCCAACCCACTGTGACCTTCTCTTCAAGGGCACCGACGATCATCTTACTGTTTGGAATCTGACCCAGTGAGCCTTAGCTGAATCGCCCATTTGCCCAACAATTCAGGGTTGACAGGTTTTAGTGTTGCCAGTTCCTCTTCCACACAAGAGAAAACCTCGAGCTATCATCTTAAGCATCTGGGGGATGAGGGTGAGGGTAGGGATAACCTCACTGTATCTGGATGACTTCTCACACATTTCCCATTAATCTACCACATCAGCCACTCAATTTAATCCTACTCTGCCTTGGCTGAGTTAATGTTGCATTGATTTTGATTCATGTGTCCTAATGGTCATTTATTCTGATCATCTGGATGAGAGAGAAAATAATAACTGGAGAGCCCAGACACAAATATTTGATTTTCTAAGATTTTATAATGGTTACAAGATCTGCTATCCAGTAGCAGCACCCTGCTTTAATGCCTGTTTAGTTTCTAAATATATACTCTGATATAATAAATACAATATCCACGATGTTAATGCAAAGTAGGTGCAAATGAAAATTGTTGCTGCTGTGAGAACACTGACAATGGAAATAAAAATTGCTAATATAATGTCACCCATGGTTAAAGGCTAATAAAAAAAACTCTTCATTTAGAATAACATAACAACATAACCTATTTGGATTTATCTTCAGAATACTAGCAAACAAAGTGGGTCTTTTAGAATTTTGAAAATAAACAATTTGATTAACTATTTTGTATATTTATACAAAATAAAAATTCCATCTATCACCCACAGAAGTTTAGTAGAGGAAAAGTAATATAAAAATATTTAAGAGAAAATCCAGTAGACATTTTCAGTGAAATACAAAAGAAAGAGAAGTTGGGAATAGCAGTGCTGCCCTTGAGGGCAGAGTAGAGCCCTGTTTGTTTGATTTACTGTCCTCTTTAAGTGCAGCTCCGCTTCCATGAAATCCCTCCAAAATGCACTGATCCAACCAATCCCCAGTCTCTTGTGGATGGGCTAAAAACTTACATAAGGATACTCAGATTCCTTATTTGTAAAATGGATTAATAACGCCTGCCCTGTGTGGTTGTTATTAGAAAACATTAATGAGTATAATTCATTCACAAAATCCTTGTTGATGACCTCCATGTGTTGATGACCTCCATGGCTGATGACCACCATGACCTCCAGTCTGGTGGTCAGCAAGACAGATCAGATGGCTTCTATGTTCTCGAGAAGGTGGATCACTGAGAATTGCATCTGTCTGTGAATAAAAATATCCCCCCCAAATAGTGTCTGCACAGCAGTGCTGGTCTAGAGTACCCATAGAGAGACCCATAGGAATCATTAGGGTGGCTTAGCCTGAGGTGACATCAGTAGAAATAAAAGGTGTCAATACCTAGGTGATGTATTCTGAATTAGAGCCAGTGGGAGACACTGATGGATTAGATGCCGGGGGTGAAATAAGGAGAGGATTCAAAAATGACTTGATAATTAATGAAATAATAATAATAATAATAATAATAATAATAATTCAATCTTATTTTAACCTAAGGATTCTGTGTAATTTTAAAGTTTTATGATATTTTATCATTTTAAAGGCATTTGAAACCTGTAATGGCATTTGAAATAATTTTTTAGGACACCGTGGCTGGTATAAGGTTAGGAAGCCAGGTAAATAGCACGTCTCCAATATTAATGTAAAGTAGCAACTTTATACCAAATCCTGAAAATAGGCAATTTGCAAAATTCACCTAATTTAATTTTTTATAGCATCCCTATGAAATACAAATTAATAACCCCCTTATGGAGATTAATAAACTGAGGCTCAAATGAGTTAATTCACTTGTTCAGACTTACACAGCCAGTTAGCAATATCAGGATTTTATTCTAGTTCTTCTGAACCTTTCCACACATCAGCCTATAAATTCTTTGGAGTTTCCTCAAGTTCCAGGGTCTGTAATGCAATTACTTCCCTTTCTGAGCTAATATAATCTATCCTCAGGGGTTACCTAAGAGTATCGTTGTTACCTTTGGTTACTTAAAAAGGAGAAATCAAGGCACTGAAAGAATGGGACATCCATCAGGTGGGTCCCTCTGGATAGAAGTGTGGAGGGCAGAGGCAAGGTGAGGATGTGGGTTCTGAAGAAAACCAGGCCCAGGACAGGTAGAGACAGAAAGATGCTGAGAACCTGGGGAGGCACAAGAGCAAAAGGGCAATGTTGTCCCTACAAGGAACCAGAGCAGAAACAACTGCTGCATTTTATATCCCAGATCACCTTCGTTTCAATAAACTCAATAAACAAAAGTCTTGTGGTCAGATATCTAACACAGAGATTTTGAAAATATTCCTAATGTTCCTCTGTTTAAAAACACTGTCTAGGGCTTCCCTGGTGGCGCAGTGGTTGAGAGTCCGCCTGCCAATGCAGGGGACACGGGTTCGTGCCCTGGTCGGGGAAGATCCCACATGCCACGGAGCGGCTGGGCCTGTGAGCCATGGCCGCTGAGCCTGCGAGTCCGAAGCCTGTGCTCCGCAACGGGAGAGGCCACAACAGTGAGAAGCCCGCCCGTACCGCAAACAAAACAAAACAAAAAAACACTGGCTAAACTACATTTAAGAGGACCTGCGATCTGCTCAGATCTGAGATCCACATTAGACAAAGGCCTATTGCTGGCTTCACAAAGCTCCTGTCAGGTCATCCTGCTGAGGTGTCAGTTTCTCCTTGGTCATTCACACCCAAATGGTACCTCCTCCCTTGTAGCTCAAATTCAATTTCCTACTAGCTTAAGAAAAAGAAGAAGCTAGGACACTTTTAACCTATTACAGACATTAAGAGAAAACCTATCTGCTTGTTATTTCTATTAAAAAACAAAACAAAACTGCAGTGTGGGCAGCCAGTGTTACCTTGTTGATTTCCTTCCCTCTGTTCTGAGCTGAAATTGTGCAAGGCCAACGTACAAGGGAGGAAATGATTTAGAGAGTGAAGCTACTACAGAGCAGGGAAAGAAATGGGCCCTTCCCTAGGCCCGGTACTAACCAGATTAAAATGTGTGTGAGGAAATTATACACAATCATTTTAATCTAAGGCGGACAAGCCGGTACACATTTTTACAACTAAATGGAATGGGGGACATGAGCTCATTGAGGAGGGTGGGGGCAGTGGCCTCACTCTTGCCTTCCTGCTCAGTCCCCTAACATTCCACAACATTCTGCAAGTGACCATTTTTCTCCCCCCATGAAAGTAATGATTCTGTAAAAGAGCCAGAAGGCACAGTTCATTCCAAGTGAAGCTGACTCAGACTGATGGAGGGAGGAAAAGTAGATGCAATTTCATTTCAGGTATCTGAAAGCTATTTACAGATGGGGGCAAAAGACACTGTAGAAATCAGTAGGCAATGTCCCCAAATAGATGATTAAGATGGAACGGGATCACTTAGCAACACCGACTGAATGTTCCTCGTCTGGCAGAGAGCCAGCCCAGAGGAATGGAGACACTGCCAGAGGTGACTGGATGGCTCTCCTCTTGGGAGGTTAAACTAATCGCCATGTCGGGAAGGTATCGCCTGTCTTTAAATGTTGCCGGGTCCCAGCTTTGAAATTTTCTAACGAAAGCTTTGATTTGGAGGCTCTACACTGGGCCCAGAAAGCATGAGCCTTTGGGTTCCAGAAGTCTGGTGTAACCCAAGCACAGAGTGTAGTGGGTGCTTTGTTTCCAGTAGCCTCTGTGAGTTACCTGTCTGTTACACCTGGGTGATAGGGGAGCTGCTGTGTGCCTGACTTATCTGTGAATATGTGAGAGCTCTTGGTTCCAAAAGATTGTGTTACCTACCCAGTAAGGGCCACCAGCCCACTTCCTCCTACTGTTACTTATTACTGTGTTTTCTTAACTCTAAGATGTACTTTTTTCCAGCTTGAAATCTCTGAAATTGAGATGGGTCTTACCATTGATAGGGTAATTCCCATTCCCTTTCTCTAAAGAGGGGGTAATGAGTAAATAGGTTATCGTAGCCAATAAAACTGAGACTCTGCCTCCAACCCCTAAGGCTACAAGGGATGAAGGTTGACAGAAGTGAGTAGGAAGGAAGAGGAGTATCCAGGACTACATATCCAAGACAAGAGGAGGTAGCGGAGGTGGGGCCTGCAGTCACCTGTGACTGGACGGTAATTGTCTTAGAACCAGGAAACTAAGCCCACATTTGTCCCCGTGCTTTTGTGTTTACTTTGTTTTCATTTTGTTTTCCCTATCAGAGCTGTACTGATATGAAAAGGGTCTTTGTCTACACAAGAGAGGAAATTAGGGGTACTTTCCCAGTTACCTTTTATGCCCCTTTTAAATATATGTCCCCTCAGACGTCTAAACTGCTTTCCAGAGCACTGGGGTTCTGCCATCCCCCCAAACTAGCCCAGCACCCACATACCCTCCTGCTCATTATTCCCAGAGCACTTCCCTGACCTACCCATTTCCTCAGGACTTTGTTAGGTGACCAAAGCTACTTTGCAGAAACAAATTTAGGCAAAGACGTTATAGATAATAATATTCCCCTTCCTTGGATGTTTGCATTTTTAAAGGGGTCTGGAGGACACAAAATATTTTAATTCAAAATAATTGCTTTTGAATTGAGGGATCTGCAGGACACCTGGAAGAACATATTAGAGCAAGAGTGTATCAGTATCCATCAAATCCCATCACATAAGCATCCACATGCTCTGCCTGAGCCCAAAGATTCTGGGAGGCAAGAACTATCAATTGGAAATGTAAGAATCTACCTCTTTGCTCCTAACATTTTCATTACAGCTTTGGTGATCCCAACAAAAGAGAGAGAGAGAAAAAGAAAGAAACCAGTTTTTCATTTGCAAATTGCTTACCAATTAGTTTTTAATGAACATTTTATTGTTTCATGACGAAACAGGCTGAGAGTATTTACTCCATCTAATTTCTCCTCAGCTTAACAGGAGCATTTGACCAGTCCCCACAACAAATTCATCAAAACAAACATTCATTCTGCTGTCATCTGAGAGACACTCTGCCAGCCACTGGGAGAGATTAAAAATATATGAGACATGGTCACTGCTCTCAAGGTACTTAATATCTAGCTGGAGGGAAACGTTTAAAAGAGCTCACTAACAGATTCAACACAATGACACACGTAATGGCACAAAGCGTTAGGAAATGAATTGCCAAATTCAGTGCTGTGGTATTTCAGAGGGAAACACTTTGAATAAAAAGTCATTTTTGGATGAGCTGAATCTAAAGGATGGCATTAAGAACATCTGTTGTTTTTATTCATTTAGCGCCCTTATAACTTTTGGAGAAATTTCCTCTCCCCATTCCCATGGTCCTGCAGGCTGTCAAATACTAGTCCTGCACAGTAAGGCACCTGATCCAGGATGTGTCAGTCAGGATTCTTCACCCTCTGACAATAAGAATTGGTCCAAGTGGGCACTTGGCTCACCTTGGGCCAATCAGAGTCCTTCCCTGGATTGCTGGTTTATACACATGGAGAAAGAGCAGCCCTTTTCTCCTGGGATGGGAAAATTAGAAGGCAATAAATATAGCATTGTTAAAGGACATTCCCTGTCTCATGGAGAAAGCCTTCTTACAGAATGAAGCCAAAATTCAGGAAAAAGCAGAAATAAGAGAAGAAATAGGCATATTCCTGACATCTTTTGAGCACTTAAATGTAGCAAGTCTGAAGGTCCACCTCCTGGTTTTATGGGTGAAAAAATCCCCTCTGTATCTGATTTGTCAGATACACCCCTCACCCTTCCTGGAACTCAAATTTCACATTAGTCTTCCTAATACGGTCCCGAAGGATCACTGATGCTCTGTTCAAATATTTTTTCCAATCATTTTATCTTTAATTTTGGATAGTTTCTATTGCTATGTATTCAAATTCATTGATCTTTTCTTCTGCAGTATCTAATCTACTTAATCCCATCCAGTGATTTTTTTTTTTCATTTTAGATACTGTATTTTTTATATCTAGAAGTTCTATTCATTTTGTTTGTTTGTTTGTTTAATTTGTCTTCCATTTCTCCTCTCAACATGTTCATGTTTTCCACTACACCTTGAGTGTAGTGGAGCATATTTTTAATAGCTCTTTTAAGGCACTTGTCTGCTAATGCCATCATGTCTGCCATTTCTAGGTCTATTTCTTTTGACTGATTATGGGCCATATTTTCCTGCTTTTATACTTTCCTGGTAATTTTTATTGAATGTTGGATATTGCAAATTTTATATTGCTGGAATTGTCTGGCACATAGTTAATTTCCTTGAGATCAGTTTTGTTTCTCTCAACACTTGTTTTTAAGCTTGGTTAAGGCAGGTCTAGAGCAACCTTTAGTCTAGGGCTAATTTAGTCCAATTACTGAGCCAACATCTGCCTGAATGTTCTACCTGCTTTTCAAGTATTATGGATCCTATGTGAACTCTAGGTGTTATTCTGTCTACTGCTTTCCCTCCTAGCCTCAAAGAGCTTCAACCTTTGCATGCAGTGGTTGACATTCAGCCAAAGATTCCAGAAGACCTGCTGAAAATTTCCAGCACCCTCTCTCCTTCTCTCTTGGTATCTCTGTCCCTGTCTCTTGCTCTGTCACTGAATCAGTCTCCTCTAGTATTTTTTTCCTTCCAATTTTAGCTGCCTGAATTCTGATCTCTGTCTCTTCAACTCAGTAAGAACTCTGGGCTTTGTTTGGGTCCTCCTCCTTGGGTTACACCTTGAAACTGTCTCCTAATTGGAGCAATTATAGGACTCATCTCATTTGCTTCCCTTGTGTTGGGATCACATTGCCTGTTGTTCAAGGTGTGAAAGTAGTTATTTTCTATATTTTGCTTGGTTTTTTAGTTGTTATGGTGGAGGAGCAAAGCTCATAGCAGTTGATCCTTCATGGATGAAAGCAGAAGTCCCAAACTCTAATTATTTAAATTTATTCTTTATCAAAATTTTTCTCAGGGGGATCATCTATAAATTTTTACTTAAGAAAAAACTAAACTTGTGCCCAAATATTAACAAATTTATGTTTATCCTACCCAAGTCCTTATTACTATATTACCTATAGTAATATAGTATATATTACTATATACTATATTATACTATATACTATATAGTATATAGTATATACTATATATTATAATATAGTATATATATATATAGTATATATATATATATATAGCAATATAGTACTATATTACTTATTACTATGTTACCTCTCCAGCTTTCTACTTGGACTGATCCTAGGAGCCACAAGCTATGAGACATGATTTCATCTGTCAAATGGGAATAATAAAAAGTACTCATAAGTTTGTGGTAAAGATCAAATGAGATGAATTACATAAAGCCTGACATACAATGATTTTTCTGCAAATGGCAACTCTTAATTCCACTAAATGAACACAGGAAATGGAGACACTGATTTTGTTGAGTGGAGGTCAACATTAGCAGCTCTATTTTTCTAAAAATAAATACAAACAATAAGATATAAACACATTTTCAGTTATGAGTTCATTTGGTGCCAACTTTCTGAACAACAGGCCTTGGTAATTTTGTTATGAAAGTTTCTCAAGAGTCCAAAGGTTCATTGAAAATGCATCCCGTTCAACTTTTTTGTTGTTCTCTAAATTAGATTTTAAAATAACAATAAAAACTAATATGAAATGCATAGCTGGCATTGAAATATCTTGCCAAAAAAGCTACCTGTCCTGGTCATCTGAGTCTTAGAGACTTTGGCATCCCAGAAGTGAGATCATGGGAGGAAGGAATGGCTAGACTGGCCTTGAACTTGAAAGATTAATTACATAATCTGTATTTCTGTTAAATCCTGGAAAGAGAAGTAGCAAAATATGGAGTCTGCTTTTCATAAATATTAAAATGCATTAGTTATCTAGGGAGCATTTTGTTCTAGATTTTGTTTTCAAGGTATCATTGATTTCATTTAAAAATAGTACTCCCATCTGCTATTTGTACTAGTAGATCACAGTTACTTCTCACCTGGGAAGTAATCAGTCCCTTTTAAGTATTTAGGCATTCTTACTCCTTTACACAATGAAGATTTATGAAGTATGTGTTTATTCCAATCTCTCTGCTGGGCTCTTTCATATGCTAGATCGCATGTATTCTCATTCTTTCTCTTACAACATGTATAATTATCACATTTTATAGTTGAGGAAACTGAGGCCGTGAGACAGATTATGATGTGCGTAAAAGCACACACCTATTAAGTGGCACTTCTAGAAAACAAATAGGACTGGGCTATTATCCTTGAGAGATACTCTGCCTAGAGTTTTAGAAATATCTTCTAAAGAGTGAAGAATGCTTGAGTCTCAAAAAGACCATGAAAGCACTCGTTACAGTGGGTGGCTGGATGCCTCTCCCAACTCTGAGAGAGTGCCCATGGGGATAATGCTGCCAGCCCCTGTGGACCAAGATCAATGACTTCACCCAGCTTCTGATCCCAGGAAAACAACCTCCAGGGTACTATGCTTTTTATTTCCAGAAGCCTCCCGAAATTTTGCCCCATATCTAAGGAATTAACATATTCTTTAAAGAACAGATGTGACCGAAGCATTTCATTTCCTATTTTACTTCTGTCTATTTGCTCAGTAGTTCTCCATAGAGGTTTGAACAAAGAATTTACTGCAGGGTTTGTATATTCATGCGAATAACATATTTCC
>NW_006791240.1:2834738-2888753 GCF_000442215.2 Lipotes vexillifer
TCCCTACAAGACTACACCCTTTGTTCTTCCAGATGTGAAAATATTGGTTTGCTTTCCTAGTTGATTTTAAAGAATTTTGATGCAAATTGTAGTTGGCAGATATTGTATATTATTCCTTTTGTTCTGAGTGAGAGAAGGCTGTGCTCCTGAACTTGGGTTCCCTGTTGCTTCAAGCAGGTGTGGATGTGCCACTGCCAAAATCAAGTTGGTGTGCAGCATGAGTTCCTCCTGGAGACATACATGTTCTGCCGTTGGCCGAAATACTTTGAATTCACTGCTTTATAGTAAGCTGCAGCTTTAAATTTTGATTTCATCAGGTTTTTGGTTTTTCTTCTCCTCTCTCTCTATCTCTTGATTTAGTTGAGGGGTAAACTTTTTCCCCTTGGTATAACTTGACATCTCTGTTTTTGGCACATCTATGGAGACTGAAGTAATAGATTGAAGGTGAAAAGAGGTCAGGTGTTAGTGCCATCAGGGCCTCCTGAGAAGAACCAGCAGGGAAGGAGGGAACCCAGAAACAGCCCTGACTAGAATCATCCTCCAAGACCAACCCTTGGTTGTCTGAGATGCACTGGAGTGATAAGACCCCATTCTGCAAATCCAGTTTACGTGGACTAATAGAAGTAAGAAACTCTCTCTGGGGGCAGATCTGTGACCCAAACCACTCAAAGTAGAAACACACAACCATTTTGGCTTCCTCTTCTATTTTTTTAGGAGGTTAATAGACACATTTATACAAAATAACCACACATTTTTCCTCATTCTTTATAAATCATGATTCTGCCTGTCCCAAGGTAAGTGACATCACTGATACCCTCACTGATGCCTTTGGACTAACAGCCCACAGACAGACATCCTTTTATGCAAGGGGATGGAGGCTGTGCTACATTAAGGAAAGAGCCCTATGTTTTTGCCATAAGTAGACATGAAATAATAGAAAAAAACATATGTTGATCTCTGCCCCTGGTTCCTGAAGCAGAACTCCTAAAACCCTTGTAATTTCCTAAGTGATAGGAACATCTGACACAGATGCATATAATATAATTTGCATAGGTAATGCAAATAAAATCTATACTCTACTTAAGTGTATTATGCCAATGTTAATTTCTTAATATTGGTAATTGTACAATGGTTATGGAAGATGTGAACATCAGGAGAAGCTTGATGAATGGAACACAGATGCTGTCTGTACTAGTGTCGCAACTTTCATTAAATCTAAAATAATTTCAAAATAAAAGTATTTAAAATTTTAAAATATTTCAAAGCACTTCTGCAAGGAAGTTTGGGGAAGGGCTGTACGGCAGAGCCCTGAGCCTCAAAACATTTGGTCCATGTGAATGCCACAGCAGAAGACATTCTTAATCAGAGAGGATGACCTACTTTGTGGATAGCACTGTACAGCTGACAGGGTCTTCGTGCTCCGGCCAGATGTCAGGCCTGAGCCTCTGAGGTGGGAGAGCCGAGTTCAGGACACTGGACCACCAGAGACCTCCTGGCTCCACGTAATATCAATCAGCGAGAGCTCTCCCAGAGATCTCCGTCTCAAAGCTAAGACCCAGCTCCACTCAACACCCAGCAAGCTCCAGTGCTGGACACCACATGCCAAACAACTAGCAAGCCAGGAACACAACCCCACCCATTAGGTGAGAGGCTGCTTTAAATCATAATAAGTTCACAGACACCCCAAAACACACCACCAGATGTGGTCCTGCCCACCATAAAGACAAGATCCAGCCCCACCCACCAGAACACAGGCACCAATCCCCTACACCAGGAAGCCTACACAACCCACTGAACCAACCTTACCCACTGGGGGCAGACACCAAAAACAGTGGGAACTACGGACCTGCAGCCAGCGAAAAGGAGATCCCAAACACAGTAAGTTAGGCAAACTGAGAAGACAGAGAAAAACGCAGCAAAAGAAGGAGCAAGGTAAAAACCCACCAGACCAAACAAGTGAAGAGGAAATAGGCAGTATACCTGAAAAAGAATTCAGAGAATGATAGTAAAAATGATCCAAAATCTTGGAAATAGAATGGAGAAAATATAAGAAAGTTTTAACAAGGACCTAAAGAACTAAAGAGCAAACAAACAATGATGAACAGCACAATAAATGAAATTAAAAATTCTCCAGAAGGAATTAACAGCAGAATACCTGAGGCAGAAGAACAGATAAATGACCTGGAAGATAAAATAGTGGAAATAACTACCGCAGAGCAGAAGAAAGAAGAAAGGATGAAAAGAATTGAGGAGAGTCTCAGAGAGGTTTGGGACAACATTAAATGCACCAGCATTCGAACCATAGGGGTCCCAGAAGAAGAGACAAAGAAAGGGTCTGAGAAAATATTTGAAGAGATTATAGTTGAAAACTTCCCTAAAATGGGAAAGGAAATAGTCAGTCAAGTCCAGGAAGTGCAGAGAGTCCCATACAGGATAAATCAAAGGAGAAACATGCCAAGACACATATTATTCAAACTATCAAAAATTAAATACAAAGAAAGAAACATTAAAAGCAGCAAGGGAAAACCAACAAATAACACACAAGGGAATCCCCATAAGGTTAACAGCTGATCTTTCAGCAGAAACTCTGCAAGCCAGAAGGGAGTGGCAGTACATATTTAAAGTGATAAAAGGGAAAAACCTAAAACCAAGATTATTCTACCCAGCAATGATCTCATTCAGATCTGAAGGAGAAATTAAAACCTTTACAGATAAACAAAAGCTAAGAGAATTCAGCACCACCAAGCCAGCTTTACAACAAATGCTAAAGGAACTTCTCTAGGAAGGAAACAGAAGGAAAAGACCTACAACAACAAACTGAAAACAATTAAGGAAATGGGAATAGGAGCATACATATCGATAATTACGTTAAATGTCAATGGATTACATGTAAACGGATTAAATGCTCCAACCAAAAGACATAGACTGGCTGGCTGGATACAAAAACAAGACCCACATATGTGTTGTCTACAAGAGACCCACTTCAGACCTAGAGACACATACAGACTGAATGTGAGTTGGATGGAAAAAGATATTCCATGCAAACAGAAATCAAAAGAAAGCTAGGGTAGCAATTCTCATATAAGACAAAACAGACTTTAAAATAAAGACTATTACAAGAGACGAAAAAGGACACTACATAATGATCAAGGGACCAATCCAAGAAGAAGATAGAACAATTGTAAATATTTATGCACCCAGCATAAAGGCACCTCAATACATAAGGCAAATGCTAATAGCCATAAAAGGGGAAATCAACAGTAACACAATAATAGTAGGGGACTTTAACACCCCACTTTCAACAATGGACACAGTTTCCAAAATGAAAGTAAATAAGGAAACACAAGCTTTAAATGACACATAAAACAAGATGGACTTAATTGATATTTATAGGACATTTCATCCAAAAACAACAAAATGCACTTTCTTCTCAACTGCTCCTGGAACATTCTCCAGGACAGACCATATCTTGGGTCAAAAATCAAGCCTTGGCAAATCTAAGAAAAGTGAATCGCATCAAGTATCATTTCCGACCACAATGCTATGAGAATAAATATCAGTTACATGAAAAAAAACTACAAACACGTGGAGGCTAAACAGTATGCTATAAATAACCAAGAGATCACTGAAGAAATCAAAGAGGAAATAAAAAAATACCTAGAAACAAATGACAATGAAAACACGATGGTCCAAAACCTATGGGATGCAGCAAAGGCAGTTTTAAGAGGGAAGTTTATAGCAATATAATCCTACCTCAAGAAACAAGAAACATCTTAAATAAATAACCTAACCTTACACCTAAAGCAATTAGAGAAAGAAGAAGAAGAACAACAAAAAAACCCAAAGTTAGCAGAAGGAAAGAAATCATAAAGATCAAGTCAGAAATAAATGAAAAAGAAATGAAGGAAACAAAAACAAGGATCAATAAAACTAAAAGCTGGTTCTTTGAGAAGATAAACAAAATTGATAAACCATTAGCCAGTCTCATCAAGAAAAAAAGAGAGAAGACAAATCAACAGAATTTGAAATGAAAAAGGAGAACAACTGACATTGCAGAAATACAAATGATCATGAGAGATTACTACAAGCAACTATATGCCAATAAAATGGACAACCTGGAAGAAATGGACAAATTCTTAGAAAAGCACAACATTCTGAGACTCAACCAGGAAGAAATAGAAAATATAAACAGACCAATCACAAGCACTGAAATTGAGACTGTGATTAAAAATCTCCCAACAAACAAAAGCCCAGGACCAGGTGGCTTAACAGGAGAATTCTATCAAACATTTAGAGAAGAGATAACACCTATCCTCAAACTCTTCCAAAATATAGCAGATGGAGGAACACTCCCAAACGCATTCTACAAGGACGCCATCACCCTGATAACAAAACCAGACAAAAGATGTCACACACACACACATAAAACATACAGGCCAATATCACTGATGAACAAAGATGCAAAAATCCTAAACAAAATACTAGCAAACAGAATCCAACAGTACATTAAAAGGATTATACACCATGATCAAGTGGGGTTTAACCCAGGGATGCAAGGATTCTTCAATATATGCAAATCAATCAATGCGATATACCATATTAACAAATTGAAGGAGAAAAACCATATGATCATCTCAATAGAGGCAGAAAAAGCTTTTGACAAAATCCAATACCCATTTATGATAAAAACTCTCCAGCAGGGAGGCATAGAGGGAACTTACCTCAACATCATGAAGGCCATATATGACAAACCCACAGCCAACATCATTCTCAATGGTGAAAAACTGAAACCATATCCTCTAAGATCAGGAACAATACAAGGATGTCCACCCTCACCACTATTATTCAACATAGTTTTGGAAGTTCTAGCCATAGCAATCAGAGAAGAAAAAGAAATAAAAGGAATCCAAATAAGAAAAGAAGAAGTAAAACTGTCACTGTTTGCAGATGACATGATACTATACACAGAGAATCCTAAAGATGCTACCAGAAAACTACTAGAGCTAATCAATGAATTTGGTAAAGTAGCAGGATACAAAATTAATGCACAGAAATCTCTGGCATTCCTATACACTAATGATGAAAAATCTGAAAGAGAAATTAAGGAAACACTCCCATTTACCACTGCAACAAGAAGAATAAAATACCCAGGAATAAACCTACCTAAGGAGAAAAAAGAACTGTATGCAGAAAACTATAACACACTGATGAAAGAAATTAAAGATGACACAAACAGATGGAGAGATATACCTTGTTCTTTGATAGGAAGTATCAGCATTCTGAAAATGACTATACTACCCAAAGCGACCTACAAATTCAATGCAATCCCTATCAAACTACCAATTGCATTTTTCACAGAACTAGAACAAAAAATTTCACAATTTGTATGGAAACACCAAAGACACTGAATAGCCAAAGGAATCTTGAGAAAGAAAAATGGAGCTGTAGGAATCAGGCTCCCTGACTTCAGACTATACTACAAAGCTACAGTAATCAAGACAATATGGTACTGGCACAAATACAGAAATATAGATCAATGGAACAGGACAGAAAGCCCAGAGATTAACCCACACACATATGGTCACCTTATCTTTGATAAAGGAGGCACGAATATACAATGGAGAAAAGACAGCCTCTTCAATAAGTGGTACCGGGAAAACTGGACAGCTGCATGTAAAAGAATGAAATCAGAACGCTTCCTAACACTGTATACAAAAATAAAGTCAAAATGGATTAAAGACCTAAATGTAAGGGCAGACACTATAAAACACTTAGAGGAAAACATAGGCAGAACACTCTATGACATAAATCACAGCAAGATCCTTTTTGACCTACCTCCTAGAGAAATGGAAATAAAAACAAAAATAAACAAATGGGACCTAATGAAACTTAAAAACTTTTCCACAGCAAAAGAACCCATAAACAAGATAAAAAGACAACCCTCAGAATGGGAGAAAATATTTGCAAATGAATCAACTGAGAAAGGATTAACCTCCAAAATATACAAGCAGCTCATGCAGCTCCATATCAAAAAAACAAACAACCCAATTTAAAAATGGGCTGAAGACCTAAACAGACATTTCTCCAAAGAAGATATAGAGATTGGCAACAGGCACATGAAAGGATGTTCAACATCACTAATCATTACTGAAATGCAAATCAAAACTACAATGAGGTATCACCTCACATTGGTCAGAATGGCCATCATCAAAAAATGTGCAAACAATAAATGCTGGAGAGGGTGTGGAGAAAAGGGAACCCTCTTGCACTTTTGCTGGGAATGTAAATTGATACAGCCACTACGGGGAACAGTATGGAGGTTCCTTAAAAAACTAAAAATAGAATTACCATATGACCCAGCAATCCCGCTACTGGGCATATACCAGGCATATGCCTTGAGAAAATCATAATTCAAAAAGAGTCATGTACCACAATGTTCATTGCAGCACTATTTACAATAGCCAGGACATGGAAGCATTCTAAGTGTCCATCGACAGATGAATGGATAAAGAAGATGTGGCACGTATATACAATAGAATATTACTCAGCCATAAAAAGAAATGAAATTGAGTTATTTGTAGTGAGGTGGATGGACCTAGAGTCTGTCATACAGCGTGAAGTATGTCAGAAGGAGAAAAACAAATACCGCATGCTAACGCATATGTATGGAATCTAAAAATAAAAGTGGTTCTGAGGAACCTAGGGGCAGGACAGGAATAAAGATGCGGACATAGACAGTGGACTTGAGGACACAGGGAGGGGGAAGGGTAAACTGGGACGAAGGGAGAGAGTGGCATGGACATATATACACTACCAAATGTAAAATAGATAGCTAGTGGGAAGCAGCCACATGGTACCGGGAGAGCAGCTTGGTGCTTTGTGACCACCTAGATGGGTGGGATGGGGAGGGTGGGAGGGAGACACAAGAGGGAAGGTATATGGGGATATATGTGTACGTATGGCTGATTCACTTTGTTATACAGCAGAAACTAACACAACATTGTGGGGCAATTATACTCCAATAAAGATGCTAAAGAAAAACAAATTAAAAAGTTTACAGAACCAAAAAAGTAAAAAAAAAAAAAAAAAAAATTTAAGGGACAAAAATGTACATTACTGACTGATGGGAAGGGAGGACTATAGAGAATCATTTCAAATGCACTATTAAGCAACTACAATATGCTGAATGTCTTTGAAAATGCTGGTAATATCAAATAAAATTGTATTACCACACTTAAGGGTCTGACATGGTCTCGTAGCGAGATGTACGCTATATTTTACTGCTTCTATGATTGACATCTAGACAAGAAAAAGCAGAAGCACAAATAAGAGAGTTCAATCACAAGGGCCTGTTGGGTAAAAGGCAGGGGGGGTCAGTGTCTGGAAAGCCTTCTTAGAGAAAGTGATTCTTAAGCTGAGTTATAAGAGATGAGTTTTAGAGTTTTGGAAAGGCCCGGAGGACATTCTTGAAGCCTACAATCAGGCAAGTGAGTACAGAATATCTCTGTTGTAGCAGTGTCCTCCACCAAACTACCCTGATTTCCCTAAAGATACTTTGTCCAGTGTTTGATGTCTAACTTTTAAGTTGATTCTTTATCCTTTATTAATTTTAGGAAATATACCTGAATCTCATCTTTAAACAGAGATATATCTCTGAAAGAACTCCAGTTACCCTTAAACTTTGAAGTGTTCTGTTCATAATTTAAAATTAGCCTATAATCTCAAACCTTATTGTGTTTAGATGATATTGGATTTCCTTGAATGAAATTACAAAGGGTGGTTTAGGAACCTTTCCAATGTCAAGGGGAAGAAGTGGTACGTCTTCTCGAGAGGAATTTTTGAATGTATGGAGTGACTACTAGTTTCCCTGCTTTGGAGTCCCTTTGGCTGCTGAGATATGGTCTGGAGATCATTTATGAATCTCAAAGGGATGAAGACAACATTTTTGCCAACTGAGTTGTTTAGTCTGTTCATTGTTTTTGATCGCTATGGAATGCCAACTGTAATGTTGGTGAAACATTGAGAAGTCAATCCACATGTTTGGAAATAGAGCAAAGGATATATAAGAAAGATTTTATCCACCCATCCATCCATTTATCCATCCATCCATCCATTTAGCAATATTTATTGAGTACCTACTGCATATGTAACACTGTTCTAAGGACACAACAGTGTGGAAAGTAAACTTGGTCCCTCCTCTGGGCAAGCTCATACCTCATGGAGAATGAAGACAAGAGAATAGGTATTTATACCCAATGTGAAAAGAACTCTGAGAGGGGTGAGCAGAGGGGAAGAGTTGACCCCAGCCTGGTTTGAAGCAGGCCAGTCAATCTATAGCCTCTGTCTAACAGGAGAGTGGAATGCTGGCCACAAGTTTTATAGGTGTTTTCTGGACTTGGGTAGGAAAATGGGGGGAAGGAGAAACATTTGTGCAAAGTGTCAGAGAAGCCCTTCCCCCCTTGCTGCCTCATGGATATGAAGTACCCCATCAGTGTGTGCACAAAAATCCCCTAATGGCATCAGAACTTCCTGCCTTGTTAGGCTAGAGCCATTGGGGCACTAAGGAACAATTCTGGTGACAAGAATGGAAAGCTACAGAAACTTCTGCTTCTTTTGCATGGTAACTTATTTGCTTTCTTATATTCCCCCCTAATCTTTGAGCCATCTGGTCTCTGAGGATTGGAAAGGATATGAGGAGGTCTTAACCTGTACCCATCTGCATCCCTTCATCCCACATTGATTTATTTCCTTGTGCTGCAATGATGTGTATACATGACTAAGAAGGCAAAACTAGCCCCTGCTGAACCTTCCTAGGGTCTCCAGCTCCAGTATTCTAAACTACCCATCTTTCCATCCCTGGCCTTGAGCCCTGATAACTTAATGCAAATTGACCCCAGCTAAAAAATGGCCTTCAAATTATTTTGTACTGGCTTCCCAGGTCTAAAAATCTTCCAGGGTATTAGTTGCAATTCATGACCTATCAACTGCCACCCTCACCCAAAATAATGCTGCCTCCATCACAGGAACCCCAATGAACAGTATCTTTCTCTCTGGCTAGATGAGTTCTGAAATCCAATCTAGCACAACCCTTGATGCATTTGGAAACAGAAGACAGGATTGAGACAGGCACCCAGTGAGTTTAAGTCCCTGATTAGTGGAAATTGTTTACTAAAATATCAGTGGTCTATTGTATTTGTTTAGCAGTGGCAACCTAGTTTTTTTTTGTTTTTTTTTGTTTTTTTTTGCGGTACGCAGGCCTCTCACTGTTGTGGCCTCTCCCGTTGAGGAGCACAGGCTCCAGACGCGCAGGCTCAGCGGCCATGGCTCACGGGCCCAGCTGCTCCGCGGCATGTGGGATCCTCCCGGACCGGGGCACGAACCCGTGTCCCCTGCAGCGGCAGGCGGACTCTCAACCACTGCGCCACCAGGGAAGCCCTAGCATATTATTTTTTACAGATTTCTGAGGTATAATCCACACGCAAAGTGCACACATTTAAAGTGTACAATTTGATAAGTTTTGACATATATACACACCTGTGAAACCATCACATAGTTAAGATAATGAACATATCTACCATTCCCAAGTTTCCTTATTCTCCTTTGTTTCTCATAAAATGTGCTAAAATATAGATTTCTTTGGCCGTGAAAGAAAAAAAACACTAGTTTCATAAATAGATGTAACTCTAACTGTATACTGTCATCAAAGTAAGAAGCAGCATCCCACAATGGAGTCCATTTAGCATCATTCTAGCAAGATCAAGTTGCTGAACAGGTTGACAGAAGACTATGTGACCCGGCCACAGACCGGACATCTAACCTAGCTAGTCAGCGAGGTATTCTGATGTGTGTTGTCTTGATGAATGCTTCCCATTCCAGTGCTTCCCAAGGCTGGATTAGGTGTTCCACTATGTACTCCCATAGCATTTTACCCTTACTCTTGAAATAAAATTATACCATTGCATTGCAAAAGCTATTTATTTTTTCGTTCCCCACTATGACGTCAAGAACAATCTTCATTCATCGCTGTATCCCTGATGCAATGCCTAACACAAAACAGAGTTCAATGCATTCTTGCCGAGGGGAAAAATTAACGAGTCTTGCTTTTCCTGAAAGCATCTAGGCAGATGGCTAGGAAGGGGTTCAAAGTGCACGACTGACTAGTGACATGATATAGTAACATCATCTTTGAGTCTAAAAGCAGCATATTTCACCAACCAGGAGGGCTTGAATCACATCCTATCAAACACTGCCATCACTGGGAAATGTTTCTTTAAGAAGATATCCTTATTGAACCATGTCCAGTTTTATGAAGAAGAAAATACTGGAGGAAGAACAGACAGAAGGTGAGCTTTCTTTTTCTTTTATAATTGTAAAGACATTCATTTGTTTGCCCACACATTCCATGCACTGCCTACATGGTTTTTGGAATATTTGATTTTTCCTTTGAAATTATCTTAAAAGAGAAAGCATTGCTTCTGAGAGTTATGAAATCTCAAAGGCAGTTAGAAATTCATTTATCACTTTAATGCAGAAAGATAAACGAGGGTATTAGCGAAGACACTCCATTATGCCGCAGCAACGTTCCATTTTAGCTTTGGCTTTGGCTCTACTTGAGGATTCTGTACAGATGGAAACATTGATCTTGCTTCCAACATTGCATTCCGGCATCCTCCTAAAATTCAAATTTGTCTTCAGCATTTGCATTTGTTTCTAAGCACAATGAATTAAATCCTCCCTGTGGTTATGCTTAATATCACAGTCTATTGCACGTTGTCCTGAACAGCACACCACCTACACTCTACAACAAATTGCTATATAGTGAGTGATCTTCAAGGCTCCCCAAATATGCAATACAAAGATTATAACAGATCTTATCAGAGTCTGCTGCAATCATTTATATGTCTGAATAAGTGGACTGGGAGACCTGTGAGGTTTTATCAACTTATGCAGAATTTTCACAACTTTGTCTATATTTTTTACAGATTTCTGAGGTATAATCCACACGCAAAGTGCACACATTTAAAGTGTACAATTTGATAAGTTTTGACATATATACACACCTGTGAAACCATCACATAGTTAAGATAATGAACATATCTACCATTCCCAAGTTTCCTTATTCTCCTTTGTTTCTCATAAAATGTGCTAAAATATAGATTTCTTTGGCCGTGAAAGAAAAAAAACACTAGTTTCATAAATAGATGTAACTCTAACTGTATACTGTCATCAAAGTAAGAAGCAGCATCCCACAATGGAGTCCATTTAGCATCATTCTAGCAAGATCAAGTTGCTGAACAGGTTGACAGAAGACTATGTGACCCGGCCACAGACCGGACATCTAACCTAGCTAGTCAGCGAGGTATTCTGATGTGTGTTGTCTTGATGAATGCTTCCCATTCCAGTGCTTCCCAAGGCTGGATTAGGTGTTCCACTATGTACTCCCATAGCATTTTACCCTTACTCTTGAAATAAAATTATACCATTGCATTGCAAAAGCTATTTATTTTTTCGTTCCCCACTATGACGTCAAGAACAATCTTCATTCATCGCTGTATCCCTGATGCAATGCCTAACACAAAACAGAGTTCAATGCATTCTTGCCGAGGGGAAAAATTAACGAGTCTTGCTTTTCCTGAAAGCATCTAGGCAGATGGCTAGGAAGGGGTTCAAAGTGCACGACTGACTAGTGACATGATATAGTAACATCATCTTTGAGTCTAAAAGCAGCATATTTCACCAACCAGGAGGGCTTGAATCACATCCTATCAAACACTGCCATCACTGGGAAATGTTTCTTTAAGAAGATATCCTTATTGAACCATGTCCAGTTTTATGAAGAAGAAAATACTGGAGGAAGAACAGACAGAAGGTGAGCTTTCTTTTTCTTTTATAATTGTAAAGACATTCATTTGTTTGCCCACACATTCCATGCACTGCCTACATGGTTTTTGGAATATTTGATTTTTCCTTTGAAATTATCTTAAAAGAGAAAGCATTGCTTCTGAGAGTTATGAAATCTCAAAGGCAGTTAGAAATTCATTTATCACTTTAATGCAGAAAGATAAACGAGGGTATTAGCGAAGACACTCCATTATGCCGCAGCAACGTTCCATTTTAGCTTTGGCTTTGGCTCTACTTGAGGATTCTGTACAGATGGAAACATTGATCTTGCTTCCAACATTGCATTCCGGCATCCTCCTAAAATTCAAATTTGTCTTCAGCATTTGCATTTGTTTCTAAGCACAATGAATTAAATCCTCCCTGTGGTTATGCTTAATATCACAGTCTATTGCACGTTGTCCTGAACAGCACACCACCTACACTCTACAACAAATTGCTATATAGTGAGTGATCTTCAAGGCTCCCCAAATATGCAATACAAAGATTATAACAGATCTTATCAGAGTCTGCTGCAATCATTTATATGTCTGAATAAGTGGACTGGGAGACCTGTGAGGTTTTATCAACTTATGCAGAATTTTCACAACTTTGTCTAGATAGGATGAGCTTACAAGAATATAAATTACAGGGACTTTCCTGGTGGCAGAGTAGTTAAGAATCCACCTGCCAAGGCAGGGGACACAGGTTCAGTCCCTGGTCTGGGAAGATCCCACATGCCGTGAAGCAACTAAGCCTGTGCACCACAACTACTGAACCCGCATGCCACAACTACTGAAGCCTGTGCACCTAGAGCCCGTGCTCCACAACAAAAGAAGCCACTGCAATAAGAAGCACGCACAGAGATTGGGTCAAGATGGCAGAGTAGAAGGATGCGCGCTCACTCCCTCTTGCAAGAGCACAGGAATCACAACTAACTGCTGAACAATCACCAATAGGAAGACACTGGAACTCACCAAAAATTATACCCCACATTCAAAGGTAAAGGAGAAGCTGCAATGAGATGGTAAAAGGGGCACAATCACAATAAAATCAAATCCCTTAACAGCTGGGTGGGTGACTCACAAACTGGAGAACAATTATACCACAGAAGTCCACCCACTGGAGTGAAGGTTCTGAGCCCCACGTCAGGCTTCCCAACCTGGGGGTCCAGCAATGGGAGGAGGAATTCCCAGATAATCAGACTTTGAAAGCTAGCAGGATTTGACTGAAGGACTTCAACAGGACTGGGGGAAACAGAGACTCCACTCTTGGAGGGCACACACAAAGTAGTGTGCATATCAGGACCCAGGGGGAAGGAGCAGTGACCCCATAGGAGACTGAACCAGACCTACCTGCTAGTGTTGGAGGGTCTCCTGCAAAGGCGGGGGTGGCTGTGGCTCACCACGGGGACAGGGACACTGGCAGCAGAAGTTCTGGGCAGTACTCCTTGGTGTGAGCCCTCCCAGAGTCTGCCATTAGCCCCACCAAAGAGCCTGTAGGCTCCAGTGCTAGGACACCTCAGGCCAAACAACCAACAAGGAGGGAACTCAGCCCCACCCATCAGGAGATAAGAAGATTAGTTTTACTGAGCTCTGCCCACCAGAGCAACAGCCAGCTCTACCCACCACCAGTCCCTCCCATCAGGAAGCTTACGCAAGCCCCTTAGATAGCCTCATCTACCAGAAGGCAGACAGCAGAAGCAAGAAGAACTATAATTTTGCAGCCTGTGGAATGAAAACCACATTCACAGAAACACAGACAAAATGAAAAGGCAGAGGACTGTGTACCAGATGAAGGAACAAGAGAAAACCCCAGAAAATCAAATAAATGAAGCAGAGATAGGCAACCTTCCAGAAAAATAATTCAGAATAATGATAGTGAAGATGATCCAGGACCTCAGAAAGAGAATGGAGGCAAAGATGAGAAGATGCAAGAAATGTTTAACAAAGACCTAGAAAAATTAAAGAACAAATAAACAGAGATGAACAATACAATAACTGAAATGCAAAATACACTAGAAGGAATAAATAGCAAAATAACTGAGGCAGAAGAACAGATAAGTGACCTGGAAGACAGAACAGTGGAATTCACTGCCATGGAACAGAACAAAGAAAAAAGAATGAAAAGAAATGAAGACAGCCTAAGAAACCTCTGGGACAACATTAAACACACCAACATTCACATTATAGGGGTCCCAGAATAAGAAGAGAGAGAGAAAGACCTGAGAAAAGAGTTGGAGAAAATATAATCAAAAACTTCCCTAACATGGGAAAGGAAATAGCCACCCAAGTCCAGGAAATACAGAGAGTCCCAGGCAGGATAAACCCAAGGAAAAACATGCCAAGACACATTGTAATCAAATTGACAAAAATTAAAGACAAAGAGCGACTTCCCTGGTGGTGCAGGGGTTAAGAATCCGCCTGCCAACGCAGGGGACAGAGGTTCGAGCCCTGGTCCGGGAAGATCCCACATGCCATGGAGCAACTAAGTTCATGCTCCACAACTACTGAGCCCACGTGCTGTAACTACTGAAGCCTGTGCGCCTAGAGCCTGTGCTCTGCAACAAGAGAAGCCACCACGATGAGAAGCCCGCACACCACAACGAAGAGTAGCCCCCGCTTGCCGCAACTAGAGAAAGCCCGCACGCAGCAATGAGGACCCAACACAGCCATAAATAAATACATAAATAAAAATAAAGGCAAAGAAAAATTATTAAAACCAACAAGGGAAAAACAACAAATGCATACATACAAGGGAACTCCCATAAGGTTAACAGCTGATTTCTCAGCAGAAACTCTACAAGCCAGAAGGGAGTGGCACCATATATTTAAAGTGATGAAAGGGAAGAACCTACAACCAAGATTACTCTACCTGGCAAGGATCTCTTTCAGACTTTTTTTTTTTTTTTTTGCGGTACGTGGGCCTCGCACCATTGTGGCCTCTCCCGCTGTGGAGCACAGGCTCCAGGCTCGCAGGCTCAGTGGCCATGGCTCACGGGCCCAGCCGCTCCGTGGCATGTGGGATCTTCCTGGACCGGGGCACGAACCCATGTCTCCTGCATTGGCAGGCGGACTCTCAACCACTGCGCCACCAGGGAAGCCCCTCATTCAGATTTGACGGAGAAATCAAAAGCTTTACAGACTAGCAAAAGTTAAGAGAATTCAGCACCACCACACCAGCTCTACAACAAATGCTAAGGGGACTTCTCCATGTGGGAAACACAAGAGAAGAAAAGGAACTACAAAAACAAACCCAAAACAATTAAGAAAATGGACATAGGAGCATACATATAATTACCTTAACTGTGAATGGATTAAACACTCCAACCAAAAGACAGAGGCTCACTGAATGGATACAGAAACAAGAGCTGTATATATGCTGTCTACAAGAGACCCATTTCAGACCTAGCAACACATACAGACTGAAAGTGAGGGGATGGAAAAAGATATTCCATGCAAATGGAAATCAAAAGAATGCCAGAGTAGTAATACTCATATCAGATAAAATAGACTTTGAAATAAAGAATGTTAGAAGAGACAAGGAAGGACACTACATAATGATCAAGGGATCACTCCAAGAAGAAGATATAACAATTATAAATATATATGCACCAACACAGGAGTGCCTGAATACATAAGGCAAATGCATAAGGCATATGGTCGTTCTAAAAATAGAACTACCATATGACCCAGCAATCCCACTACTGGGAATATACCCTGAGAAAACCATAATTCAAAAAGACACATACACCCCAATGTTCATTGCAGTACTGTTTACAATAGCCAGGTCATGGGAGCAATCTAAATGTCCATTGACAGATGAATGGATAAAGAAGATGTGGTAAATATATACAATGGAATATTACTCAGCCATACAAAGGAACAAAATTGGGTCATTTGTAGAGATGCGGACTGACCTAGAGACTGTTGTACAGAGTGAAGTAAGTCAGAAAGAGAAAAACAAATATCATATATTAATGCATATATGTGGAATCTAAAAAATGGTACAGATGAACTGGTTTGCAAGGCAGAAACAGAGACACAGATGTAGAGAACAAACGTTTGGACACTAAGGGGGGAAAACGGGGTGGAGGCAGTGGTGGTGGGATGAATTAGGAGATTGGGATTGACATATATACACTAATATGTATAAAATAGATAACTAATAAGAACCTGTTGTATAAAAAAATAAATAAAATTACTTACAAAAAAAAAAAAAGAAGCACGCACACCACAATGAAGAGTAGCCCCTTCTCACTGCAACTAGAGAAAAGCCCACACACGGCAACGAAGACCCAGTGTAGCCAAAAATAAATAAATAAAATAAATTAATTTTTAAAAAAGAATATAAAGTACAGCCCTAAAGCAGGAAATAAAACCAAGAGCACAAAAAATAAAAATAAAGGTAGTTTCTACATTCTCCTTCCCAAGGAGAATTCAAGAGAATTTAATCTAACTCTCTTTTGGAAATTCCACTTACCATTACAATTATGTATTTGACAATTTCCTCATATACTAATTGTTCTTGTAACAAACTTCACTAAAGTCTTACTTTAATCCACTTTTAAAAGATACTAATACAAATACACCTGCTATCAAGAAGTTTGAATCATAGTGGAAAAAATAGGCACAAAAAACAACTGCAACACAACACAAACTGTCTATACAAGTAGAAACTTATACACAGGGTGTCCCAGAAGCCTGGAAAACACACACAGAAAGCTTGTTGGTTATGGGACAAATGTGAGTGATGGCCAAGGAACTCTCCCACAGAGAGGCCATGCTTGAGCTGGATCTAAAGGCTGTATAGGAATTTTCTCTCAGGATATGAAAGGAAGGGGAATCCAGACAAAGAGCACAGCAGAGGAGGTATTAGAGGGCAGAGCATACTTTGAAAACAGGCGAAGTATGTCAGGGAGTGTTTGGAAATGAGCCCAGGAGGTAAGTAGGAAAGAGTCTTGTATCCCTGCTGGGTAGTTTTGAACTTGACCCTATGGGAAATGGATAACCAATGCAACATTTAAGCTCAATTATAACAGAGTCATATTTATATCTCAGAATGATCACAAATGAAAACGTAGTGCAATATTTTGCAAAGAATCTTCCTAGGAACATTGGCATATTAAGAGTTATGACTTAAAATGATTTCTGGTCAAGTAAATTTGGGGAAATGATGGGTTAAGCATACTTAAACTATTTAAGCATACTTAAACTTTTCAAAATCTTTAACGTGTTCATCTTTGTTTTGTTTCTCCAAGAAAAGAGCTATGCAACTTTTCCCACTTATTTCACTATGGAAACCTTTTGTTTTTCTCTTCACCAAATATCTCGTAGGATTAGGGTTCCCAAGAATACAGTTGGTGTGATAGTCTCCTGGCTGTTCTCTCTGCTCTGAGTTTTTTGATAGCTTTTGATTTTCCCTGACAAAAAGGTTGCTTTGCACAGGATGTGCTGAGCAAGATTTACCTTCGTTCATCACTGTGCTACTCATTCATCAGTGGCAGTTTCTGAAGGTGTTAATTGGAATACTAACCACTCTTCTTGACTATTAAAAATTACTGATGGTCAAAGATGAGCAACTTGCTCTATTCTCATGCGTTTTCCATCCCGGTGAAAATGTTTGTAACTTGCCTTCCCTCAACAGTACTATTACTGAGAGACACCTGTTCCACTGAAGGAGTTGCAATCCTCACAATAAGGGACCACATTTGTTTTATAGTTGAAAGAAAGAAAGGAAGGAAAAAAAAGGAGATACTGCCCATAAATTCTGAAAAAGATTGGGATAATTCTATACCCACTAATCAAAAGAAATAAAAGAATTAAAAAGCAAGCATTAAGTTTCTTAATTCTTAATTAAGTTTCTTAAGCTTCTTAAGGAAACAACCATTATACACTAAGACAGACATTTTATAGTGCTGTTATTCCGTAAATCTTGAGTCAATTATTTTCAGTCATCATATTATTAAAATGAATATCTTTCCTCCTTAGGAAGAAAAAAATGCTTTTTTTAAAAAAGCAACTATTACAATTTTCTGTCAAGAAAGACAAAAATTTTTAGTCATTCTGAAATGTTTTACTTTGTTTTCTGGATGATCATGACTATACCTAAAAAAGAAACTGAAGCAAACAAGTAAAATTTTCAAAATTTAGCTATAATTAAATGAATGCATTAGGAATACCACTCAGCCTCCATATGTTAAACCTATTCAGGGGTCACTAACAAACAGTGTGCATTTATGACTTTGAACATTATTCAAGACCTGGATCAAGTACAGCCTATGAAAATTTCCCCCAATTTCTCAATATACATAGGCAAAATTGTACATCTTCTATTTTGTGTCTACCTGAGAGTGCCATACATAACTAATGAACATATAAATAATAACACTAATTACGTTTGTTGCAATATGTGGAATCACAGTCTACTGTGAGATGTTCCATGATGGCAGGAATGAATTATTCCTACTTCTATCCTGCTAAAACAGAGCCTAGTACATGGTAGGTATTATATATGATAGGTCATTTGCTTTTTAAACATCCAGTGATGTTTAAAATGATTAAATATATTCAGTGTGATAATAACTATGAAGTTATCCCTTAAATCCATTAGTATGGAAAAATGGAATCACATTTCAGCTCCTAAAATACAGCACTCACAGATATTCTGAAGCATTTTGCTTCCTCATTTTACCATAATGGATACAAATCCTAAGCATATCAAATGCCATTTTCTTTTTATTCCAAAGCTTTAAACTCCAAAAGTGAAACATCACCTCTATTCCTGGTTTGCAGTAGCCTTTAACAATGAAACATATTTTGACTATATCAAGGTCTTATATGAATTAAAGTTGTTAAGCCCAAGAAGGTCTGAAAATTTTCTCTCTTTACATATAGAGAAAATGAGAATTATTATTATTATTTATTTTCATAATTATTATTATTTTCTAAAGGCAAAGATGATATCAGGAAAAGACCTGAGGGACTAGTATATATAGAGAAAAGCTAGATAGATATAATAAAATAAAAACATGGTAAAGACACCATATATGACACTATCTAGTAGTATAGCCACTATGACACTGAGCACTTGAAATGTGACTAGTCCAAATTAAACTGTGCCATAAGTGTAAAGAATACACACCTTTTGAAGAATTAGTGCAAAAACATGTAAACAATTTCATTAATAATTTTCACATTGGTTATGTTGAAACAGTAATATTTTGGATATTACCAGGTCAAATAAGATCTATTTTAAAAATTAACTTCACCTGTTTCTTGCCCATTTTTTTTAACTTAGCTACCAGAAAATTGAAAATTACATATATGGCTCACATTGTAGTTCTACTGGACAGCACTGCTACACAGAATCATTTTTTCTTTTCTAATTTTACTTTCAGTTTAAATTTGTCTTTAAATGGACTTCAGCTCCTAAGTGTATGCAGGCTAGATATTTTTAAAAGCTGTCTTCTCATAATATCCTCTGGATAAATTATAACAAGCACATTTTAAAATTCACTGATGAGCTTGCAGGACAGTATGTAAAATACCCACCAGGAAATAAATGAGTTGAAAGCAAATGATTGAGAAACGAACTCTTAACCCAGAATCTGTCCTGGGGGCAAAAGGAGAGCTTCCAGGATGACTTGGAATTGAACAAAGCCCTGGGACCACTCAAAGTGACAAAGCTGAAGGTGGGATGTGACATTAGGTCAGGAGTGGGAAGAGGACTATAGTATTGTAAAAAAAAAAATGGGCCAGAAAAAAAAAAAAAAATCAACCTCCAGTATTGTAAAAAAAAAAATGGGCCAGAAAAAAAAAAAAAAATCCACCTGCCAGAAAAGGGATCCTTTAAAGAATCTTTGCTCTCTCCACTATGGTTTCAAATGGAAAACAGACATATAATAGAGAAGATTAACACATTCAGTATCTGGTTCTTAAAACACACACCCTGTAAAAATTATAAATCTCTGAAAAACTTGCATCACAAAAATTGGTATGAATAAGCTATACTAGGAATTTTAAAAAGAACATAATTACAGACAAAGCAGAGATTACAAACTTCAAAGAGAATGCTATGAATAACTTTGTGCCATTAAACCTTTTTTTTTCTTTCTTTTTTTTTTTTTTGGCGGTATGCGGGCCTCTCACTGTTGTGGCCTCTCCCGTTGCGGGGCACAGGCTCTGGACACGCAGGCTCAGCGGCCATAGCTCACGGGCCCAGCCGCTCCGCGGCATGTGGGATCTTCCCGGACCGGGGCACGAACCTGTGGTCCCCTGCATCGGCAGGCGGACTCTCAACCACTGCGCCACCAGGGAAGCCCTGTGCCATTAAATCTTGAAGCTCCATTCAGAGGCCTAGAATGAAATAATTGACCTATTCTGACTGAAAAAGAAATGAAAAGCCTCAAGAGTCTTGTAATAATTGAACAAATTGAATCAGTAGTCTAAGATATTCCTCACAAGGAAGACACCAGGCCCAGACAGGTGAGTTCTATGTACCTTTCAAGGAATGAATCATTCCTATATCCTATACCTTCTTTTGGGAAATTATAAAAAGGGATACTTCCCAAATAACTTTATGAGGCCACAGTAACTTGATCCCCAAACTTGGCAAGGACAGAATGAGAAAGAAAATTTAAATACAATCTCAGTCATGAACTTGCATATAAAATTCCTAAACAAAATGTTAGCAAATCTAGCAATGGATATTTTTTTTAAATCTTTACCAAATTGGATTCAAGTTTATTTCACTTACTTGAACTTCTGTAAAAAGGCAACATATCAGTGGTTGCTAGGAGTTGGAGCTGGTGGGAAGGAATCAGCTACAATGGGCACAAAAGTGTTTTAGGGTAAGTGAACTGCTCTAATCTTGATTGTGGTGATGAATACCCTGTATAAATTAAATGGGAGAATTTTATTGCATATACATGAATTCATTAATAAAAAGAGAAACGAAAGAGTTAAGGGGCTCCACTGGCCAAATCTGGGAAGTGGTGGCAAATTACAACCCAGTGAATAAAATAAGAACCCATGAGATGGTACTGATAATGAATGAATTAATTAATGAGAGAGAGAAGGGAAAGCTCTTTCTTATAGTATAATGCTGACTAATACATATTGGAGAAATGATAGAATTTTAAACATATCAATACTTTGCAAACATCATAGTTAAAATTGACTGAGGTAGGAATTCTCAATGGATGCTAAATCTAGGGGAAAAATACAGTGCCAAATATCTCCCCACAAAGTACTTAATAATCACAAAAGGAAAATTAATAACTGTACAGTGGGCACGAATCCGCATGCCCTGCATCGGCAGACGGACTCTCAACCACTGTGCCACCAGGGAAGCCCTTAAGATAGTTTTAATGTAAGAGTTTGTTATGTACTCATATGAAACAATCTTCATCATTTATCATTGAATAGAATAACCAAGGTGCAGAGGAGTGTGTATGATATGCTACTGTTTATGTAAGAAAAAGGTGAATATATATACACACACACATTTCCTTGGATATGCATAGATTATATCTCAAAAGGTAAACTACAAATTAGTCATATTCTTTGCCACTGGAAAGAGGAATTAAAAATGAGAAGGAGATTTTTCACTTTATACTCTTTTGTCCCTCTTGAATTTGAAACCATTATTTAGTCCAAATGATAAATAAATGTGAAAAGATTTAAATATCTGCCGGAGCTATACATTGGTGGAAATGTGGAACAATGGAAGCTCTCATATATCACTGAGGGAAAATTAAATTAGTGCAACAAGTTGAAAAATAGTTTGGCCTTATCTTGCAAATGTGAACATATCCAAAGCCTGAGAACCCTTTGATCAGAAATTCTACTCCTAACTATACGTGATTCTGGCAAATGTGCACCAAAAGTCACATTTAAGAATGTCCATGGCAGCCTTATTCATAGTAGAAAAACACTGGGCACAACTCAAATCTGGTTGGGCAGAGAATAGATGAATTTGTGATACACTGAAATAGTACACAGCAGTGGAAATGAATGAATTTTAGTTGCCTATAAAAAATCATGAACTGTAATGTTGAGTAAAAAGTGAAGTCACATGCAAAATAATACCATTTTATAAATACCCACTAATGTAAAGTTTAATCATATATTTCTTATATTGTAAATGTAGTAAAGCTACAATGAAAACTAAAGGAACTATAATTACACAGCTCCTAATACTGATTCCTCTAACAAAGGGAGGAGGATATTAGGGGGAAGGAAAACATAAAAGAATTCAACAACCTGTATGGTTTGGGAATATTCTATTTCTTAGAACATTTCTAAAAAACATAAAAACAAAACTCTAAGAATGCTTTTCAAGGAGAGAGTTAGAAAATACACAGTGGATAGGAAGAATATAAAATGGAATGATAGAATAACGCAGGTAGAATGCATTCCCCCCGCCCCAAGTCAGTGTATGTGGATGAAGAGCTGATTATCAGATGGTGGAGTTCCTCCTACTAGGGTCATCTTCTCTCTGTCTCTCTGACAGAGAAATGACAGAGGAAAGGTCTTGGCTAACAGGGAAAGGTGACAGCTTGAACTACGAAAAAAGTCAAACCAAGCCTTAGTAAAATGTTCCTCTACTTCCGATGAGTGTCTTCTCCCACCTTCAAGCTGGGGAGATGGCTGACAATGTTCACTTATTCATTCAACAAACACTATTGTGTGTCTAGGCGCAGGAAAGCACAGTGAACAAGAGGTGCAAGACCTTCTTCCTTCCTCCTCCTCTGTGAGCTCTTCTGCATCTCTTCTGTGAGCATAATACCATGGTCTGTCCCTGTCCTCAGGGATCTAACCCCACTCTCCTTTTCTTTACACTCTAGGGATAATTTCTGACACTTTACAAGTTAATAATATCACATTTGTGTAATCAAATGCTTTCTGGGTATCTCCACTTACATTTCTCATGGCTACCTGTTGGAGAAATAAAACGATACTACCAACTCAAGACCCCTCCATACCAATACAGCAGTGACAGAGAAAACAATTAAAATTGAGTGTTATCAGATTTACATACATGTAAGGGTAGCTGGAATATGTCTACAAGTCTGGACAGAATTTCACATAACTTCATTTATAAAAGTAAAAGAGAAAACCAGTAACAATTTTTCTCATCTCCACCGGAGACAAGAGGACACACCTCTGGTGGGTGATTGTCTCACATACACCTTCTGAGGGACTTCCAAGTTCATCTTGGAGGTTGTGTTTACAGTTCCAAGGTCCGAAGGCTCATGACCTTGCCCTGTGAAATCCAAGGTCAGATGCTGAATGAGAATGCCTGTATCTTCAAGGAGACACCCTAAGGAAGGGAGAGAAGGGAGGAAGCCACTTCCCTCCTCTTTAGTAAACAAAGCAAGCTTGATCATCTCACCTTTACATTTGAAACTTGATCAATTTACCCTTATACACCACATATGTATTATTTTCTAAGCTGAACTTCAGCTTCAGCCTACTCCTTCCTCTGAGTCCCTTACCCAGTATCACAGGGAGCCAACATGTCTCTGTCCAAACCAGAAATTAAGACATTATATTTGCCTTTTGTCTCCTTTCCAGATTCCCTTCCCATGCGATCATTAGAAACTCCTGGCCATTCTACCTCATAAATGTCTATTCGTCCATCTCTTTGCTCTACCCTCACTGCCCTAATCCAGGCTACCCTCCTCTGGGGGTCAGCAGAAGCTCCTCATCAGGTCTCCCCACTTCCAGGATGGGCTCCGTGCAGGGCAGTGGGATTACAGGAATGGATAGAGAAGGCTGAACAATTTGTGTTTACCTCTTTTTTGCCAAAAGCAGAATTTAATAGAAAATTGAGACATAAAAACTGTTCTTCAGCACTCTCCTCACACCTTCTTACCCCAGCTTCTGCGCTCCTTCATTTTAGAAGTAAAGCTTGCTTTTCCCTTTCCGCACTTTCCAAAATAGTTCTTCCCCTCTCTTAGTTATCCTTTCCATTTAGCAGTCATCCACCCCCAAATATTAATGAGAAGGTAAGAATACCATAAAATAGAAAACGGCAACGTGTAGATTCTATTTGGCCGAGTGCCATTGGCTGCTTCTTTAGAACCAAAAGGCTTGTCCTCATTCTGCAAAGTCCCCAGAATGGATGCAGGCAGTGGGTGCTCGGTGTGTATTGCGCTGATGATGAAGAATAGATGAGGAAGGCTGTCAAATGAGAAAGCCTTGGGGTTTAAGATGTAATAGCGGTCTGTTTGTGGTACACTTGTTGCAAAGCCCTTAAGGGAGCAGTTATTTCTTTCCTGGAAAATAATTCCTCACAGGCTTGTCCATCTGGGAAGGCGCTGAGGCATAGTTGGGAGGGGTTCAGGGGTAGGTTGAGGGAGAGTGAACAGTTATGGAGACAAAGGGCTACAGTGCTAGGCAGACAACTGTGGAAAACACGAGATGTTGACGTGGGCAAATGGCTTGAGCCCAGTGATTGAAGTGATTGTGTTCACTTCCGGCTGTGTAAGTAGATCACTATGGCAGGCAGGGATTTTGTCTTTGTTGTTGTCTTTGTTAATCACTTATGATAGTGGCAGGCCACTTATTTTCTGAATTTCAAGCCCTGGTGGGAATTTCCTCAGCACTCCAAGTAAAGAAAGGAAAGTGGTTGCTGTTTTGGTTTTCTTCTCTTAATTGAAATCCTTAAATCTTATGAGAAGAAAACATGTCGTATAGTTGTAATCTTTGTGGTGTCATTTGCACTGCTATTCTGAAAGCTTGTCAGTGTTTCCTTTGGAAATCAGTCCTTTTATAGGTTTATAGCTGTTATAAAATACCCCAGGGATGGAAATGTGCCACCTACAGAATTTCTGGTTCACCTGCTGCACGGCATAATGAATACAGGTACTTTTGCTTTTACCTGATCTCTATCATCAAAAAATAAGAATATCAAACAAATACTTTTAGCCAGCCTGGTACCTGGCACTCTACTGCATTTTATGGAAACAGGAAAGACAAGTTCAAGTATAGTGTGTACACCTATTACTTGTCCATAGAAAAGGCAAACAAGATCCTCCCCCTCAAAGGTGACAGACTTGCAAAATGCTGTGTGAAAACCACCAGATCTTTCTCTTCAGGATTCCATGCACTGGAACCACAGTCAGGCTATTTATCAAGAACAATTATTATTCCATGGGCATGTGTGATGATGCAATTTCATCTTCCCTTCATCAGGCTGAGAGAACAGTCTCATGAATCCTAAGCTCTCCTAATGTCCTAGAAAGACCTCAGGACTTCATGTTGCTATTTGTTATCTAAAATATATATGTTTCCTTGATGGTCCAGACCTTTGATATGAATGATTTATGATTTTGATGCCTGAAAGTATAGCAGGGGCTCTGGAAGATGATCTATCTAATGTGGTTTTATAACTAAGCCCCAAACTACTTAGAGCTCCAGTTTCCTCATTTATAAAATGTGAATAACAATAAGACTTTTATTTTTCTCTATTTTATTTAATTTTAAGGTAACACCTGCACATGGTAAAGTGGGAAAAAATTAAAAATCCTTATGTTTTGTATAAGGATACACAAAAGATGTGTCTCTCCTACTTTTCTACTTTCACTGTTTCCCACCCTCCCAACTCCAGCTGCCACTGTGTCTCCTGTGAGTCTTTCCAGAGTGATTCTTTGCTCATGTGTATGTACACATGTATGAAGATGGATATGTTCATGTGCATATATTCTTTCTGTTTATTCCAGACAATATTTACATAACATTATAGCATTTTAATTAATAATTAAATTTTTCTAGTTATAATGATTCCTTTTCTTCTTTATAATGTCTTCTCTTCAGCCCCTGTATGCTAACAAGTCCTGATTTACTTCTTCATAAGTATATGGCAGTGATCTTGTATGTGAGATAGGGTTTCTTTCATGAAATACATAAGTTTCTGGGACCACACCTCTCAAAAATAAAAAAATATGCTGTGCTCTGTGGTCACAAGTGACCTTGATGAAGACTGTATAATGACTGCAAAAATGAGCACACGATAGTTTGATTGTGACATCCTGAAGGAGCTCTTTTTATGGGACCTGTCTCAACTCCCAATTTTTTATTTTTGCATGCCTGTAAGCGTGCTCAATTATTTATACATGTCAATTTAACATTTTTTCCTCTATAATTACTGACTTTTTTTGTTAACCATTATTGTGTCTTTCCAACAGCAACCAATTCTCCAATTCTCTGAACACCAATTGAGTGTCCTACAATTCATTTCAATTCTGACACCAACTACCTGGAGTTAGCACACATCCCATAGATCAAGGGCTCAGTCCCATAAGACTGGCCTACTTCAGACACCACTGCAAACGGCATCTCCAGGCTACCCACACTTCTGCCCAGCTGACTGCATTTTCAGGGGTTCCTACAACTACCCCCTCCAGGTTTGATAATTCACTAGAATGACTCCCAGAATTCAGGAAAGCACTATACTTCTGATTATATTTTTATTATAAAGGATATAATTCAGGAATAGGCAAATGGAAGAGATGCATAGGGCAGGGTAAGGAAGGAGACGAAGAGCTTCCACGTCCTCTCTGTTCACCAGTCCAGGAACTCTCTAATCTCATTGTTCAAGTTGTTCACGGGTTTTTACTAAAGTTTCATTACACGTCACATAAGCATGACTGATGACTCATTATTCATTGGTGTATCTGGCCACCTTGCTAAACATAGTTTTAAGATGTTTCTTGTTGATTTTATTCCCTTTCTAGGTAAACTGCATATCCCATTCAATAAGTTTTTCTCCTTGCCAATATTTATACACATACATTCTTTATTTTATTGAACCAGCTAGGACTTTCCACACAACATTGAATACTGGCAATGGTAGCAAGCTTCCTTGTCTTACTTTTGAACCTAATAGGAACACACCTACCATTTCACCATTAAGTCCTGGATTTCTGGCACATATTTTTTCTGGAATTAAACAAATTTTCTTCTATACTAATATGAGAAGATTTTTTTGTTTGTTTTTTGAAATCATGAATGGGTATTAAATTTTGGCAAATTCCTTTTTAGCATCTATTAAAATGATTAGATTTATTTTTCATCTGTTAATATAATGAATTACAATATATTCCTCATGTTACTGTTTCTTGCAATGCTTGACTAAACACTCTTTGGTCTTTTAATACATGGTTAATATTTTATGTTGAATTTTTACATTCTCTCATAAATGAATGGGATAGAGCTCTCTTTTCTGGTGTTGAACCACCTGAAATATATGAATAACTAGTTAAAATCTCCTTCAGATATCAGGTTTATACTAATTGTTTCCTCAATTATATGCATTTAGAAATACAAAGTCACAGTTTAACAATTAAACCCAGGGCTGCAAACTCAAATCTGTACACAGACCAGGAAAATATCATACATAAATGCAGCAACCTATGTAAACGTTTTTATGTACAGTGAACAAGTGGCAGGTCCTCTGGCAGAGAAGCTCACGAGCCTTCTAAGGGATCAGCTTCTACTCGGGTCCAATTACTGCAGGCAGAAAAGTAAGCATGGTGCTGCCAGACCTACCAGCTACTTAATTACTCTTAGATACCTAGCTCAAATAGAAAAAGAAACGAACACTCTCTCAGCCTTGTTTTTGACTTTTCAATTAGACAATATATCTTAGGATTAACGCATACATGTGCACATCAGAAAGCCTCACTCATTTCTTTAGGCAATCAGAAGAAAAGAAAAAAATGTTCCTGGGAACTTCCCATCAATAGACCAGCAGAGAGCTTTAAAGAGGCCTGAAAACAAGGCAGGCTGCTTTAAAAATTATAGCATAATTTCAAATGTAAGAAAGCAGAGGTGAATCTGAGATCACCGAAAAGTACTTGCTAATCAGATTTTTATGTATAGTGATAAAAATGAAAATCTTGAACTGTCTCTAGATCTCATAACTAGCCAAATAAACCTAGACATGACAGTAACTCATTATTTTTGGCCTCGGATGAAAACTATAATTCTCTAGTTTAAAAGCACAAAGTTAGAAAGCAGAAAACTTCAGACACTTTTGGAAAATACAAGCAAATGCACTAAATAAGCCTTAGTTGATGCAAATTCCACATCCTCCATAACAACAACAACAACAACAACAACAAATAACTGCACATAATCTCTTGGGTCCTACCTTCTGCTTTTACTGGATGTAGTTAATATGCAACCCTTGCTTCCCTTAGGCATACCTACTTGGGGGAAAGCCATCACAGAGGGGCTGGTATCAAAAGCAGTGGTAATAAAAGATAAGGGAAAGAAGTCTAAGGCTTTGAAAATCCACATACATACACTCACACACTGACACATATACACACAGAAGTGTCATTAGTGCTCTGAGCTTCCCAAATTATTTCCCATTCCCTGCAGAATCCCAAATAGTTCATATATTCATTCAGGAGCCATTTTGTTCTTCTCACTGAAGTCTAGAGTGTTACTTTTTCCAACCATCATCATTAACTTGGCAGTGAGTCTTTGGCAGATGCTATGGCCCACTGAGCCTGTTCTGGATGTCTGTTGAATAGCACTTTGAGAAATGCTGCAGTAAAGGCAGAACATTTAATTTTTTAAATTAATTTTTATTGGAGTATAGTTGATTTACAATATTGTGTTAGTTTTTGCTGTACAGCAAAGCGAATCAGTTATACATATATCCACTCTTTTTTAGATTCTATCCCCATTTAGGTCATTACAGAGAATTGAGTAGAGTTCCCCATGCCATACAGTAGGTTCTTATTAGTTATCTAGGGCAGAACCTTTAGTATCACATCAGCACCGTCTGATCTGTCTCTCTGAATAATGTGCCCTACCAATGTTGCTGAGAGTCCTGTTCCAATGAGCTCTCAGTTTTCAGCTAGATGAAGCATTTATCCTGACCCAACAGTTGTAAGTGTATTAGAGTATGTGAAACTACAGTAACAAATAGGCCCAACATCTAAGGCCTCCAAATAACAGAGACTTCTCATTTATGTGATAGGTCAGGTGGCTCAGGGTGGTTCATGTCAGTGGGGGTAGTTTGTTCCACACAGTCATTCAGGGCACCAGGCTAGTAATGCCTGTCATCTCTGACAGATGTCTTTCAAAGTCAGCAAAACTGGGAAGAATATGGAAGAACATGTGTGGTAGATTTTTATGCCAGGCCTAGACAGGACAAACATCACTTCTCCTCATATTCCATTCACTATAAATATAATTTGGCCACACCAAACTGTAAGGGCAACTGGAAAATGAGTTCTAGCTGAGCGCTGGGAAGGAGAGGAAACAGATTCTTGTAAATAGCTAGCAGTCTCACCACAGATGGGAAGAAATATCTTCTAGATCAACTGCCTCTGGGGATCCCATAGAAAAAATTAGACCCTCTTTCTCTACAGTTTTTTCTCTTTTTCCATTTCCTGTTTCAAAAACCTTACATAGTACTCATCCCGTATGTTGAAGTACCAAATAGCTGTGTTTCAATATAAGCCACATATTTTTGTATTTTATACATTAGAGGCTTTCTGGCTTAGAATCCCTCTGCCTTTCTCCCGTCTCCTATATGTGAGATACATTCCTGTTACAATCAAAGCAGGGGGAATATGGAAGACACCAAACACATGATCTCTGCCCTCTAGAACTATGCAATTGCGTTTCCAGAAAAGAGGAGACAAAATCATAAACACAATGAGTGATATAACAATACACTGTTAAATATCCTTTCATTATAAGAACAGGAGAAACCACACGCTATCACTGGGAAGTTCCTGATTCATTGCCTTATGCACACAGCATGCATGAGTGTCTCAGGGATAAAGAGGAAAAATAGTTTTGAAGGTTGGTTATATTTTAATCAGAAAGCCAATTTATTAATTTTATAACCAGTGATTTTAGATCTTAAAAAACCTCATGCCTAGAAAGCTTGGCAGTGTGCCGGCTTATTTTTTGTACATCCTCTAGGTTTCTCTTTTTGCATATTGGATGAGTAAAAAACTCGTTAAATTGTATTTCATTTTGCCTTCTGTCTTCCTTCATAAAATAATGAAGTCAAAGGTGAGAATTACCGCTGTTAGAGAAAAGCCCTTGATGAGTGCAAGGAAATGTGACTCATTAACAACTATTTAATCAAAGCGTTACACAATCCAACTGTTGCGTTAAAAAAGCTTTTTTCCAAGTTTTGCTGTATTCAATTGCAGTATGAAACTCTGCATTAAACCACAGATTCTCCAAATTCAATAAAAGGAAATGTTAAAAGATATTTTTTTCAAATGCCTCCAGCTGGCCATATGCCCTAATCACATACAGGCTTCAAAATGGTTTTCTACTGACAATAATAGGATCTATAAAGAGTATTGCTGTGGAGTGATTTGAGAGCGCGGGAGCATCCTGAACCTCGCCTCTGGCAAGCTGCGCGCGCCTGGACAGGAATACAGATGGGCAGACGGAGGCCTAGCACCGAGTGCGGGCGGCTCTGAGCTGCAGCAGCAGGTTGCTCAAATCTCTCTGAGAGGCAGAGGACAGCTGATTAGCTGCTGACCTCCTGCCCTCGGAGGGCAACCTCACACAGCATAGATGGCGACGCAATTATTGCAATAATTCAGCAAAGTGGGAGTTTTTAAAATGAGGTTGGTGGAGCTGCTCTCTGAGTCCCTGACCTTTACTGGGCTGTCCCACGTGACCGTGCGCAGCGCCTGTGGGAGATGAGCACCAGGGTCAGCCCCAGCTAGACTAGGGAAACAGGAGGCAGGGAATGAGGGGCTCAGGGAGGCTCCCCCATTCAGTCACACGGTGGGTCTAGACCCCTGCCTGGCTGAGGAAAGTGCTCCGGAGCAGACCAGCCCCGTGTGCGGTCCATGTTGAGTGGCCTCTGAGTGCTGGGTAGGTAAACACTTACAAGAGGCAGCCCCGAAGGTGGGGAGAACATGGACTATGGAATGGAAAGGTCTAGGTTCATAACATAGATCTGCCTCTTACACATCTCCCTCCCTCCTCGGGATGCCGAAAAAGTCACATTGAGCTCCAGTTTCTTCATCTGTGAAGGGAGAGTTACAACACGTACCATTCAAGGGTCGCCACATGGAGCAACTGAGATATCTCTGAAAGGGCTCTGAAAACAGCCAAATGTTACAAACATTGTCGAATGATGTTAAAGAATACAAAAGAAATTCTAAACAGAGATCCTGACATGAGAGCCCTATTTCTTTAGGGAGAATTGCACATTCATCAAGCAATTTGAGGAAAATCAGCAAGCAGACAAAAACCACAAAATTACTTGATAATGACATGAATGCTTCTCTTTTACCTAAGCACATATGTACGTTACATACCCACTTAAGGTTCTCAGAATGCATTCTTTCAGTTGAGTGATCCTCACAACAACTGGGGGATGGAGCAATGTTAGCCCTCATCTCCCTCTTATGACACATTTGTTGTGCCATGCCCTGGTCAACATGCTTTACGTGTTGTGAGGATCATGACATTCTTACAGATAAACAATGAGGTAGATACTAGTATCCTTTTAATTTTAGAAACAGGGAAACAGAGGCACAGAAAAAGCTAAGAAACATGCCCAAGGTCAGACAGGTAGTTTAGTGCTTAGAGGCAAGTTAAGAACCCAAAGACATGGCCTCCACAGGGCTACACCACTATCTCAGGTGTGGGAGCTGAGGTTCAGAGACCAAAGGACCTTCTATAAAGCAAGGGAAGATTCAGTACGAAATCATGGGTCTTTTGGTCCAGAGATCAGAAACCAAATGTTAGAGTAAAGAAGCTTAACCTGTTAGCTCTATTTTCTCCTCAATTATATATTTTTAAATAAAATCAATTCATTAGAAGAATTAAACATTTTCAGAGTTATACATATTAACTTGGATAATTTAGGACCTAAGTTTGAAAATCATAGGAAGATCTAAGTTACTTCAAAAATGCCATGGATTGGGCTTCCCTGGTGGCGCAGTGGTTGAGAGTCCGCCTGCCGATGCAGGGGACACGGGTTCGTGCCCCGGTCTGGGAAGATCCCACATGCCGCAGAGCGGCTGGGCCCGTGAGCCATGGCCGCTGAACCTGCGCGTCCGGAGCCTGTGCTCCGCAACGGGAGAGGCCACGACAGTGAGAGGCCCGTGTACCGCAAAGAAAAAGAAAAAAAAACCTCCATGGACTAACATTTACATTTGTAGTCACTCCCTTATCTTCTACATTCCTCCACATTCTCGATTTTTCTCTTGCCCTGGAATCTGCTTGTTTCAAGCATTTGTGTCTCCTGACACATTTTGCTGTGAGCCAAAATTCCTGTAGCCTTTTGTCATTTGCTGCCTTTCCCCCTGGCTAGTCTGTTCTCATCTTCTTGATCAAATTCCTAAACAAATGCACAGCTCAGCTCGGTGTCACTTGGATTTAAGGATTCTGTTTCCTTCAGAGAAGAAGATTTTAGCTAATCCCAGAGAAGGCCTCGATCCCACCATGGATTAGCTTTCTGAGTACTCAGGGCTGTCACATCATTTTGTCTGCCAAAGGCAGGGAAGGGAGAACACAACAGCCAACTATCCCCTTGTCACAGAATATAAGTGCCCTTCCCTGCCTCTCTCCTGTAAGAAACAAAATAAATTAGTCACTCCTCCCGTGAGGGTCCCCAAACTGGGAAAGCTTCCTTCTTCGGCACCAGGGAGAAGCAGATTTGTGAATTGGGAGGCAGTGTGCCCCAGAGAACAAACCCAGGCTTGGTAATCCATCAGTTATGGTCCTCCTCACAGAGGTGCTGAGAGAAGCAAGAGAGATGTTCTGTGGGAGGGGTTCTTGACAGTTTGGGTCTGAATAGATGGTTCCTAAATAAGGGACCAGGATTGGTTTGAATTTTGACCCACTATTTAATGGCTTTGAGGTCTGGGTGTATCACTTAACTTTTCTGATCCTCAGTTTCCTCGAGTACTGTAGTTCAGTTCAACAGTTAACAAACATCTGCTGAGGGTCAGAGTTAACTCATCAAACATTCATTAAGTACTCATCGTAAGCAAGACCTGTGCTTTCTCCTGGAAATACAGATGTGAATAAATTGGATACCATCTCTGCACCAATAGAAATATGGTCTAGAGTTAGGCATCTACAAAAATATGAGGAAAATGCCTGACCAAAAGATTCCTTTCAAAATTCAGTGAAATAAGTAGAGCATGTGGCACATAGTAGGCACTCAATATACATTATAGTCACTGTGTCAGATCTTTAGAAATTTGCATATATAACAACTGAATCAATATCAATAGCTTCAATGGGATCTTACCTGAAAGCTTAGCCTGCTCTCCTTAGGGAGGACCTTTCTATTTAAGGGGATCAAGGACCCTCGTTATAGAAAACATAACATGAAAAACACATCTGAACTGAGCATATTCAAGCTTGTAAATATGGGGCAGCTAATTTTTTCAGCATGCTCCCCATTTTCCATTTGGCATATATTGGATCCTTTTGAAATTTGACAAGTAGCTTGGGCTTTTCAGTGAGAAGAAACTTAAGAAAGTTCAAAGCCATAATATTCCAGCAACTAAACTAGGCAACAATGACTACAAAATGGCATTTTAGAAATGGCCCTGCAGAAGTCACCCAGTAATGGCCTATAGGTGGGTTAGACCCTCTCAGATAAAGGTCAGGCCTGCTGTAGCAAAAATAAAAAAGGAAATTTAGGCAATTTTCCAAGTAATTTAGGGGAAAAACACTTTCATCTCCATTCTCTCGAGGTACAATGATTGGCACAAATCTCTACCCTGGCAATGGAGACCAGGCCATTGTGGAACCAAGGCTGAGTCAGTCATCCAGGAAACGTGGAGTGAGGGCTGTGAGCAGAAGGGACTCAGGAGGAAAGCACATTCTTATTGAGCATTAGCTGGATGGCTGCTCTGTCCACCACATTGATTTGTTCGCCTTTCATTTGCAAGTCACCAACTCAACACTCCAGTTTTGCTGATAGAAGGTGTTCACTTATATTAATTCATATGGAATTTTTCTGGTAGTCATTCTCCTCACTTTAAATGCAGCAGAGTGATTACTTCTGAACCCAGAGAGCAGGGAGCATTCGGAGTCAGAGAGGTGGGCAAACAATTGCACAGCAAAATCAGAATCAGAACTCTACAGGAAAAGAGCTTCCTCATTGGGCTGCCAACCAAAATTACATCAAACAAGTTTAAAGGAACTAAGAACTTGTTTTCACTGCTTCTCCCTATCTGCATCTCTCTTTGGCAGGATGTTTACTTACTGCTCAGTCTGAGCAATTGCACCAGTTCACTAAAGATAAATAAATAAACCCCACCTGGTGACTGTTTTATCATCCTGAAGTCCAACCTCTAGAAATAATTTTGCCAAGTTGAGCTTTGGCAGGAAAGGGAACTTCTGGATGCAGTGCCCACCCTCTTGGCTCTGCCTTTTCTGGGCTATACACACTCAGTTACTTCAGATAAATCACAATGGATTATACCTTAACCAAGGAGGAAAATATTGTATGGGGGGAAAACAAGACTTTAGAAACAAAAAGGATTCTAAGAAATGATTCCAACACTTAGTGCCTAATTTTTGGTAAGTTACCGAACCTCTCTGAACTTGGTTCTTCATCTATACAATGAACATTAGTGGGTATTAACTTGTTAACATAAGTAAAGCCCTATCACAGGGCTTGGATAAAAACAAGTACGTAGTAAAGGTACCTTCCCTCATATCTAGTGACTATGCTTCTCTCTGCTTCTCCTTTTCTAGGGTTCAATGGGTGGACCAGAACCCAATGGGCAGATTCAACACTCTCTGATGCTGAAGGAGAATTTGTTACAAGGCAGCTCTAACTCTGACTTCATCCTAATTGTATTAAACTACTAAAGTTGATTTATCTTAGCAGGTGGTCTCTTGAGAGAGATGAAATAGACCAAATAATATAGACTGAAGCTCCAAATGCTGTATTAGATGTAATTTCCCTTAGTTCCTATGCACCTCCACTCCACTTCCAAATAGTTCAGCAGAATTGAAGCAGAAGTCTGAAACAGCTGTTACACTTTAGTTTCTCAACTTAATTTTAGATGCCCCAGCCAAGTCACCATTAAGCAGTAGGAATAACGTTGTGCCCGGTGATGACATGTTTTGTTTATTTATTTTGATATTTTGTTTACTATAAAGTCAATCTATGCACATGAAGAAATGAAAACAATATAGAAAAGTGTGAAGTAGAAAGTGAGCACTTTCTATAATCCCATGTGGTTCCCCATCTCCCCAAACTCTACTACACATGCACAATGAATTTGGAGGCTGACTTCTGGATGGAGCAGGTGACACTGAATTGAGTGAATTCCATTCTTCTGGAAGACAATTTCACCATTCACAATACTCAGGGTTGTGACGTTCGTCGGGAGATAGTTCTAACGGAAAGTCAATTCTGATCTCTGTATTGGCTGTGGCATCCTTGAGGGGCTCGGACAGCCACTCTATAACTGCTATACAATCACTTGCAAATGTGCCCCTTAGTTCTGTTGAAGTCAAATTTAATACCGTGTAGAAAACACCAAAGTATTTTGATTGCCATATATAAGTGGAAAAGATCTAATTCCTAAATTTCTTACCAGTTTTTTAGAGAATTGCCACCAAAAATAATAGCAATGACTTTTTCAACCCACAGGATATTCCTCAATTCACTGAAACAATAAACCAAACAGGCTCCATGTCCTTTATAGGTACCCAGCACATAACTGAGGTATTAATATAAACTGCTTCAATTCTGTTCAATTCAATTATCTACACATAATGCAAACAAAGAAATTTCTGCAATAGTCTTTTTATGGATTTTTCTATCTCTCTTTCCCCACTTGGCCACACTGGTTGACTCCGTCCTACTCATGCAATATTTCCCTAAAGCCAAACGGTAAAGATGGAAAAGTTTCTACTGAAAAACTGTCTTTGGCCTGATTGATCATTGGCTTTGGGTGTGATAGGGATCACTCACAAAGAAAAGTCCAGATGCTCCTCATCCAGCGCTCTCCTTACCGAGGCCCGGTGCACCTTTCCTCCCCCGCTCACCTCCAGGCCATGGGCTCCTAAGCACAAGTTGGAGCGCTTCTACAGAATTATTCCAGCACCCTTGCCTCCATGTCTGGACTATGGCAACTTATTCCAACCACCTGAAATGCTTTTCATCAATTTTTCTGTATCTGAGGTGTCATAATTATCTGTATGAGAAATGAAATGTTTTTCAAAACAGCAATGAAAACAAAATGACTGTAGCCACTCCTGCGGTGAATGTTGGTGCAGCGGAGATGAGTGGCTATTGGTAGCATTGACAATGTCCATATTCAAAGAAGACAGTCCTACCAAAGCATTTGAGCTGATCAAGATTAAGGAAACACTGCCTTATCAAGGCTTTGTGCTGCTTAAACAGACACAAATAGTTCTAGAAGAGAAACCTCTGATATAGTAAAGTACTGTATTGTCTGTGTGTACCTAAAGTCACTTGGAATTTGGTTTAGGAAGGGACTATAGAAAATTGTTCAGTGTAATAGCCTGGGAGCCTTTTGTTGTCTTTTGAGAGTCAGCCAAGGTACACCACAGAGAGGAGCTTCATGAGATAACCAGGGGATGAAGTGGAAATATTCTCCATGAGAAAGACCTGGTCACAGAGCACAGCTTCAGGCCTTTTAATTATAGGGCTTTCCCTCCAACTTCCAAGCATTTTGGCAAAGTTTACTTAACCCCCCAGCCTTGTGTCTGTGGAAATTCAGGGAGTAGAGGAGAATACAGGGGTGGGGGGTGCCCAGCAGGTCAACACAGTGTGAAAAGGAAAGCACGTCCTAGAGGTGGGGAGCTCACAGAGATGGAGGACTCAGCAGCAGTGGAGACCCAAAGCCAGGGTGGCTGGGAGGAAATTAAGACCCCATGAATCCCTGGAGTTCATGGACATGATGCTAGGTTCCCCCAACATATGTTATGGATATAAACCAGTTTGAGTTCAATCTTAAAGGGTACAATAACCCCAGAAAGCTAGGGGACTTAGGTAATATATGAGAAGGTGATATGTGAGCGAAAAATCCATTCATGAAAGCCCAAATGAAATGCCATATTACCAACGAAGTAAGTAAAAATTAAGAGAAGATGGAAGAAAACAGGAGAGCACTAAGGAACCGCAGAGCTGGAACAAGAAGAGGGGGCAGGTGGTAGACAGTTGTTTTCAGCCCTCCCTGTCACTGCAGCCTCGTGAAGCAATGCCTGTCAATCACTTCCCTCACAAGCCCTGTCCGTGGCTTCCCCCCATTGCTTCTGTATCCCCACACATCAGAAACATCCCCAGAAGAGACAGATAGTCCTTGCTGTAAAGGAGAAGGCTTGGGAGAAGGAAGGAGTACAGAGATGTAAAAAGACTAATATTGAGGTTGCCCAGATGTATTTTCTCAGTGTTGTGCTGTTTGAAGTAAAGCTCAAAAGGTCTACCCACATTTGTTAAAAGAGAACTTTTGAACTGTTGGGCTTTATAATAATGATATTCCATCCATGTTTTCCTCTATATAAAGAGGATACTACTAAATATGTATTAGACACAGGTGACTCAAAAGTCTTAGCTGTGATTATTCTGTGAAGAGTACAGTTCAATTTTTCTAATCAAAATGGAATTTTAGCATATCGTTGGAATTCTTGAAACTTACAGTATTGAAAATTTTCCTAAGTGTTTCTCTGTTAATTTGTTATAGAATATACATTAGAGCAGAAATTTCATTTGACTATGTATTTGTTTATAACTTAAAGCAATAGGATGAGGGAGAATAATAGAAACCTAGAATCATGGAGTTAGAAGGGACCACAGAGATTGCCAAACCTTATGCTTTACAGATAAGGATATGAAATCAAAGCCCAAGTGCAGAGAATTAGATTTTACTATTCTCATTCTATTAACATTGGGTTTAACTAAAAGTAACAATCTCTCTAATAGAAGCTGTAAATTCAGGACCTACTCAGTGCTTATGCAGTGGTGATTCATGATGATGATGAGGATGGGAATGACTCATTATTAGCCCAGCTCTTCAACCCTCCTTAACTTCGTACCCTTTACCATGTGACCTTTAATCTTCTCCCAGGAAAAGGGTGGACTGTATTTCCCTGCCCCTTGGCTTTGAGTTTAGCTGAGTGACGGGCTTTGTCCAATAGACTAAAGTGTAAGTGACAGTGTGAGAGCCAGATCTGATCCTGTACCTTAAGAGGCCTGTGGGTTTCTGCTCACTGTCTTGAGCCACACACATCATAATGAGAAGAACATTTCTTGTCTAAACCACTGGTTCAAGGAGGATGAGAAACACATGGAGCAGAGCCATCCCACCCCAGCCCACAGATGCACAGTAAGAAGCAGAGCTGTCCAGCGGCCTCAGTCTGAAGCAGAACAAGCCAGCCAAGCCAAACCTGGATCAGCCACCTCCCTGCCAACCTACAGATGTGTTAGCAGTAATAAGTGACCTTTGTTTTAAGCAACTGAATTTTTAAATGCCAAATGGCTTATTTTCACATTATCTTATACATTCTAGGCTGAATTTTACCCCAAATCAGTTAAAGTATGCCACGTTGTGCAACTTCCTTGCTCAAAGGAAATGTTCCAGAAACTCTGGATTGCCTGAAAATAAATTTAAGTTCTTACCCTTGCTATGATTCTTTGCAGATTAGCCTCCCACAGTTTCCAACATGTTGCCTAGCTTCAGCTGGACTACTGTAATTTCTATGTGTGCCTAGAATATGGGCTTTGGAGTTATGAATATGGATTCAAATCTTGGGTCTGCCCATTTATTTGTTATTTGACTTGGGGCAAGTTCCTTTACATTAATCCCTGAGTCTCAGTTTATTTATCCGTATAATGGAGCCAACTATACCTACATCACTGGGTTATTACGGACAGTCAGTTATGTGGTACATGGAAAGAACCTGCCACAGTGTTTGGCTTTTGGCAGGCCTGAGGGGAGGCAGGGAGTATCTGCTCTCTTTTTCTTTTGTTTCTACTTCCACCTGTTAAGGACAATAGCCAAAATCTCTGCTTTCCATCTAGGAGAATATCTAAGGTAAAACACAGCATCTCTGATGCCCATACACCTCACAAAAGAAAGGACAGTGGTGAATTTTGTTAGAAATTGGCATCCATTGAACTATCTTTATTGGTGATCATGCTGGTGGTGCCAAAAGCCAGGGAAGATTCCACATTTCCTTTTTCAGTTTCTGCATTTTGGCAAACATAAACTACCTCTTCACTTGAGGTAACTACTCCACTTTATTTTCTGTCTCCAAATGGATGTTTATAGCAATCTTGAGGTTCTCATTTATCTATAGCTGGTTGGGTATGGAGGTTTTGAGTCTGTATTTCAGGTCCAGTGGGATCTCTGTGGGTATTAAGTGTCGAGATTCAGAGTAGAGGGTATGAAGCCTGTTTTCAGTCTTGACTCTGAGACATGGTGTCCAATCCAACCTCCCATGCCATCAGCAATCTCCTTTATGTATGTGCTCCATGGGTCAGTACCCAGAGGAGGAGTTCCTTTCCCTCTTCTTTGCATCTCTCTACATTCAGCCTGCTCTTCAAAAGCTAGTTCTAATCTTGCTCTGTGATCCTCCACAGTGAAAGGAAACTCCACTACCTCCAAACTGCAGTAAAGCTGATCTATCTACACAGCTCGTGGGGCTTTTGTATAATTAGCTACTTTCTACGTGTTTACATAAAATTGCCTCTTTCAGTTTATTCAGTCTTTATATTACTCTTCTGTTTATCTCCTTCAAGGCTAACCTGATGCCTTGCCCAGGTAGATATTCAAAAAGCATTTACCTTATATATAAATGATCTATTCTTGTGTATTCATGCCTTCTGTTCCATCCCAAAGCAGGCTATGTTGACAAATTTATGCGACACTTGACTTTGGGGATTTTACACTTTGACCAATAATATTGGTTTGTTGTTTTAACATATATTAGAACTATAATTACTCATCTATTGCACAACTTCCTATGTCTGCTGCTGCCTTTCCTCCTTGCATACTTCTATTTCCCCTTCAAGTCCCCCTCTCCCACCTCCTACCACCACCATACAAGCAATATATATTCAGAACTTAGGCTAAAAATGGTTCTCTAATCTCACCTCTCTTTATCCTCCCTAAACTGCCTGGGCTTTAAAGCAATTTTCTTTAACTGTTGATTTATTTAATTCCTTTGAGCCTATAGATTGACTCTCCGGTTCTATTTACCTTATTTCTTCTACTGCACCTTCCTTAAGTTGAAAATAATTAGGCCTCTGATTTTTGTTTGCTTGTGTACAAAACAACAGAAAAGTTGCCAGCTCCTAACATTTTACAAACAGAATAGAAAAACAGCCACTGTAGGTTGGTAGCCTGGTGAATGTAATGCTAGGTGAATGTTGACTGGGTTGGATTTTGGATCAAATAGGGTTAAAATAGGCATTGGTTCTTTTTCAAAAAAAAAAAAGACATGGAAATTGGAAGACTAAACTTTAGCACTTGCCAAATCGAGGGTCTCAGAATTGGAAATGCCCTCTTCCTGACTCTGTCAGGAAGCTCATATTGATACAAGCACCAAAAAATGAAAATCTCTGTCAAATGTGGTACTTGATCTTGGAGACTAGTTTCTGCTTGACCTGAAGTGGTCAGTGGAGCATGGTACTGTAAATGGAGGACAGAGAGAGTGACTGTTTACCCAAAACCTGAAACAGAAAGGCTGTGTTTGGAAAATACAGGATAAAAAAATATCGCCATGGTGACAAATTACTTTTATACTCACATAAAGCAAAAATAGATCTCTCTCTTCCTCTCTGAAAAGCACATATTTTAAATTACATGGAAGATTAAAGGTGATATGCAGAAACAGCTGCATGAATATATTTTCATTTTTCTTCATTTGGTTTATACTAATGTCAGTATAAATCTGAAAGGCAGAAATAATTTTGAATTGGAAGCATCTCAGTTCCAGAGAGCAGAAGCAACTTAGAAGAGAAATGTATAATTCAGTCAAAAACTCTATTTTGACTGTAATATAATGATGGAAGAATTGAACTTATCAAAACAAAATGTTCCTGGCATCAGTCACCAAGGAAAATATCATTTCTCCATGTATGTTTTTCCTTGTATTTGAAAAAATCCAAAAATGTTTTACTCTTCCCTTTGGCTTACAAAGTAGAATTCTTCAGTTTAACTTACATGAAAGATAAATGATATTTTCAGGAGTCCTTAGATCTTTCTTTAAAATTCCAAGAGATGCTGCTCCATGTAGGAAATGCTGTAGAACACTGGTGTGGGGCCTGGAGAGAAAGGAGGAGGATACAATCCAGTTTCTCCAGCAGAGTTCTTGGAAGTAGAGTCCTAATAAGAACCCCCCATCACTACCACTCACCTCCCAGGTCAGAGCTCTCTACTGGCTTACCTGGGCATCACTGACCTGTCCTATGAGACATGAAAGTTAAGTAATAAAAAGTAGATATTTTGGCTTGATAAATTTTCCGTCACCAGTTTTATTTCCCTTGGAAGATTGTTTTCAACACTTAACAATAATCTTTATTTCCTTAGTGAAATCTAAGGAAGATCCTTTATACGGTCTTTCCCAAAGCCAGAAAACTATCTGATGGACCATATGAAACTTCCATTTTACACAGGTCAAAAACAACCAAATATTAGCAATTTCACAGGGTTTAACCTAGAATATATTTTATCTGTTCTAATGGTCATAGGACTTCCCTCTAAAGCACTAAAACTGTTGATAATTTTCTTCAAATCCATCACAACTTTTTTTTTTTTCTTTCATAGATAAGAGGTGAAAGGCCTTCATACTTAGTGATGGGTTGTATTTCTACATGTCTGACTCAATAAGCCCAAACATGAACTTATCATCACCACCAACAACCCAGCCAGCCTACTTCTCTATTTCAGCAGTTGGCTCTCTCACACACCTAATCAGAAGTCTGGGAGGAATCCTCAATGTCTCTCGCCTTCAGTTCTAAGTACCAGTATTTATAGGCACTGAGTTTCATCAACTGAAATCTTTCATCCTCAAACTCAGTGATGCTTACTTATCACTATTGTAGTTCAGGATCTTAACACACCTGCATTTGTGCAATAGTCACATGAATAGTATCCCTATTTGCATCTCCTCATTCAAAGTCAAGTTCCACTGCTGCCAGAGTAGTTTTTCCAATATTACAAATCTAAAATATCCTTCTCCTTGTCAAAAACCTCACAGTTCCCCATTGCCTAGGGATAAACTCAAAATTCCTAAATTGTAGCCACCTTGAACTACGAGGTCCTTTTATGCTTGTTTTCATTTGCTTCTCTGGCTGCTGTTCCTTGAATAGCCAACCCTACCCACCCCACCCAACTGCTGTCCAGCTTGGAAACCCCTAATCAGCATTTAGGGCCAAACTCAGAGGCCAGGGAAAACTCCTTCATCTATTCTCTTTAATGTCCTGACATCCAGGAAAAGAATCTCTCTTTTCTGCCTGAGCCCTCTGTCCATACCCAACATACATCATAGGTAGTATGGTCACTTGTATAAGTAACTCCACCCTGGTCCACAGATTGTGAGTTTCTTGAGTATACATAGTTCTAGTCAACTTTCTTTTCCAAAAATTCAGCCTAGGTCTTCACCATTATTCATTATTGAAATGCATCAAATGAATCACTGCATATACCTTCCAAACACTCTAATCACTTGGAAATAAGAATTTGGTTTATTTACAAGTTCACTCATTACCTAAGAATATAGTATCTTTCATTTTTTTATTTTGGGGGATATTAGTTCTTCCTTTTAATATTGTTTTACATGTGGACTAGACTTCACTCTCAAACACCTGTTGTTATTATTGTGTTTGGTTTTGGTTTTGGTTCCTTATTTTCAATTCTGAGCAAGAATCCCTTGAAGCCATGTGCGCCCAAACGGCCTCTGAAGATCTCATATGCCTACATCCATTTTCATGTTACTGCCGTAATCTTTCATTAATCCAGATTTCCTGGGTAACGTAGAAGATGCTATTGATTTGATGCTCCCCTCCACATCGTATTGACTGACCTCTAAGTTCATTTTGTTGGGTTGGACAGTATCTCACCTGCTGACAACCAACTGCCCAGCTCACGCACCCAACATCCTTCTGTTTCTCTGCCAGTGGGCTTTCCCAGTTCTACAGAAGTTTGAACGCAAACCAGGACCAGAGTGGTTGCAACATGCTATACATTTTATTCCCCTGGGGGCAATTTTCAGACAATGATAGACAGGACTGGGTGGATAAATACCCCAGCTTCCCAATCCATGAGGGGAACAACTCTGAGATGCGTTCTACCCCATTCCTCAGGGTTCCCCAGTGGAATAGTGCCTCAGGTGCCCACAGAGGTAACATACTAAGTAACAACTTTTAGTGGTGCTCCTTCCTTCTCAATTTCTCTTTCCTTTCTGTTTTCCATTTCCTTTCCTGTGCTTCCTTTGACCACTTCCTAAATAAATGACTCACACCAAGTCCTTGCCTTAGAATTGCTTTGGGGGAAACTAAAATGAAGGTGGGGAATATTTTGGGGACGTAGTGTCCAAGCAGTTCAGAACATCTATAAAACCAGGGTGTGTAATAACAAAGTCACAACATTTTAGAACAGACAGCACCATAAAGATCATGTTGTCTTGCTTACTCTCTCTCACTCTATTCCCTCTGATCCCCCTGGCTATCCTGCTTTATGTGTGCACAATTCTTTGTTCCCTTATCACTTGGCTTAAGTGAAATGGTGAATTTTTCCAAAGTAACTAAATATACAGGCAAAAGAAAAATGCAAACCAAATATAAGATATCATAGGGCTTCCCTGGTGGCACAGTGGATGGGAGTCCACCTGCTCATGCAGGGGACACGGGTTCGTGCCCCCGTCCAGGGGGATCCCACGTGCCGCGGAGCAGCTGGGCCCGTGAGCCATGGCCGCTGGGCCTGCGCGTCCAGAGCCTGTGCTCCGCAAGGGGAGAGGCCACGGCAGGGAGGGGCCCGTGTACCACCAAAAAAAAAAAAAAAAAAAAAAGACATCACAGAAGCACAAAACTTGACAGAGGTACTTTATGAGTTTGCTAGAGGTGCTGTAACAGTATCCTACACTGGGTGGCTTAAACAAGAGAAATGTCTCACAGTTCTGGAGGCTGGGAGTCTGAGGTCGAGATGTTGGCAGAGTTGTTTTCTTCTGAGGACTATGAGGGAAAATCTGTTCCAGGCCTCTCTGTTTGGCTTGTAGACGGCCCTCTTCTCCCTGTCTCTTTACACTGTCTTCTATGCGTGCCTGTCTGTATCCAAATTTCCCTTTTTATAAGGACTCCAGTCATACTGAATTAGAGCCCACCTTAGTGACCTCATTTTAAATTGATAACTCTGTAATGACCCTATCTCAAAATTAGGTTACCTTCTGAGGTACTGGGAGTTTGGACTCCTGCATATCTTTTTTGAGGGGACACAATTCAATCATAATGGTTGACAACACAGATCCCTTGTGAAACTGAAGTGGGAGGCTGCCTCTACTTTTCTTATACAAATACGGACATCCAGAGCCAAGTTCCCTTCTCCATTTCAGCCCAATCCAGTTTACTAAAGGGCTAATCCTACACCTGAGGTAAAGATCAAGCAGTTGGTTGCTGCTGTTAGATTTACAAGGGTTGTAAAGTTTAGTCTTTTAGCAGCAGGTTGAATACTCTTAGAAAATGTTCAAATCCTTATGATTTGAGTATTATTTTTCATGTAAATAAAATGTAGTTCTAATTAATGCATACTATGAAATACAATATCCTCCTTTGATAAACATGCTTGCATACCACTACAAATTGTACAAGGATTGAATGGACACCTTTACATATATAGTTTGTTTTTGCACATTTGTAAATGTTTTTTCTGAGATGCTCAGAATTAAAACCATTTGGTTAGAAGTGTATGTCATTCAGAAGGCCCAGATTTCTTTCCAAAAAACTGTACCAGTTTTTCTTCTAAGAGCAATGTGTGAGTGAATTGTTCTCCCACATTAAAAACAGATATTATCAGTTTCTTTGTCTAACTTTTGCAAATTTGATGAAAAATTGATATCTTACCTCTATTTTAATTTGCATCCTGTAATTAAAGGGAGTAGGATGAGCCTATTTCATTTACTTATTGTTTATTTCTCCTGTCAGCTGCCTGGTTATAACATTTGCTCATTTTATGATAAGTCTTTGGACATTTTCTTATGTATTTGTAAGAGCTTATTAGATATATATTTGTGAGTTAATTCTTAGCTGGTTTTTCATTTACATTAAGCTATTTATTGAATATATTTTTATGTGTAGTATGAGTTAGGAATCAATTTTTTCCCCCAAGTGGAGAGATAACTGTCCCCAAACTATCTTTTGTTTACTGACTTGATCAAAAACATATAATTTTAATGTCAAAATTCTCTATCTTTTCCATTGATTTTCTCTTCCTACAGAAATCAAACTACTTATATCAATTATTAATGCTTTAAAATGTTCTTGCTATCTGGTAGAAAAATATCTTACTATTTGTCCTTGTCTGTTTAGAACCAGCTTATCAAATTTCCATTTGTGTTTTTTTTTTTTTTTTTGCGGTACATGGGCCTCTCACTGCTGTGGCCTCTCCCATTGCGGAGCACAGGCTCCGGACGCACAGGCTCAGCGGCCATGGCTCACGGGCCCAGCCGCTCCGCGGCATGTGGGATCTTCCCGGACTGGGGCACAAACCCGTATCCCCTGCATCGGCAGGCGGACTCTCAACCACTGCGCCACCTTGGGAAGCCCTCCATTTGTATTTTGACTAGAATTGCTTTCTATGTATAGATTAACTTGTTCAAAAGAATTCTTTCCCCCATTGAATTTTCTTCTCAAAATCCAACTGACCATAAAGTGTTGATTTATTTCTGTATCCTGTTATCATACTGTCTTGGTAACAGTAGCTTTATAATAGTTTGAAATCTGATAGCATAAGACTTCCAACTTTGTACTTCTTTTTCAGGAATGTTTTAATTCTTCTAGGCAATTTGCACTTCCATGTAAATTTTAGAACCAGCTTTTTAATTGCTTCAAAAAGCCTTATTAGGATTTTGATTGAGAGTTCACTGAATCTATCAATCAGTATGGAGAGAACTGATATCTCAATAATATTGAGTCTTCCAATCCACCAATGTTTCCATTAATTTCAGTCTCCTTCAATCACTCCCAGTAATGTTTTGTAATTTTCAGTGTAGAAATCTTGCAGTTGTTAAATTTATTGATGTTCTTCCCCTAACAACCCTAAATATTTTTATACTGCTATACATGATGCTATTAAATTTTAGTCCCATTTGTTTTGGTGAAGTTTATAGAAATCCAATTGATTTTTTTTATATGATGGACCTTGTAAATCCTGTGTTTTTGTGGAGTCACTTACTAGCCTTAATATCTCTTTTGCAAGTCCCTTAGGATTTTCTAGGAATATGACTATGTGATCTGTGAATAAAGACATGCAAATGTGTGTTTTACACACATATATATAGATATACTTTATTTATTTATTTGTTTATACTTTATTTGTTTATTTATTTCCTTACTTCATTAGCAGTCACTTAATGACTTCCAGGGCAATGCTGAATAGAAATGGTGAGAATGGAACCCTTGTCTTGTTCCTGATTTTAGGATAAAATTGTTAAATGTTTCTCCTTTATATATAATATTAGCTGTAGGATTTTTGTATGCATACTTTATGAGACTGAGGACCTTTCCTTCTATTCTTAATTTTCAGAGTTTTTTTTTTTTTTTCTATCATAAATGGGTGCTAAATGTTTTCATGTTTTTCCCTATATCTCTCAAGACAATAATATAATTTTCTCTTTATGTGTTTTTCAGTGATTGGCTCTTGAATACTAAACAAATTTTGCATTCTTTGATAAACTCCATCTAATGTGCTATATTTTGAGTTTTAAAAAGTATTTTACATGTTATATTTATTATTAAATATTTAAATATAATATAAATTTTAATATTTAAAATACTTTAAGCATAATTTATTTATTGAATGGTATACTATAATTAAATTATTATCTTTAAAATTTATTAAATATATTGCTTATTTGTATTTAAAACATATTTTATATATATTTATACTTTCCTGGATGTGATTTACATTTATTGTTAAGTATTTTACATCTATATCCATGAGACATACTGGTCTGTAATTTTCTTTTTTTGAAATGTCCTTGGTGGCCTCATAAGATAAGTAAAAAAAATATTCCTACCTCTTCCATTATCTGGTAGAGTTTTCATAAGATTGGTATTATTTCTCCCTTGAATGTTCCTTAGAATTTATCAGTAAAGCACTCTGCTGAAGATTATTTTTAATTATAAATTCAATCCCTTCAATAGATATGAGGGTATTCAGATTTTGTTTTTCTTTATGTGTCCATTTTGTGTGAGTTGGTAAATTTTGTTTTCCAGTTTCATCTAAGTTGTTTAAATGTATTGCCATAAAATAGTTCATAATATTTCCTTGTTATCATTTCAATGTCTGTAGGATCTCTGGTGAAGTCCACTATTTCACTCCTGATGTTGGTAATTTGTGTCTTCTCTCTCCTTTTTTCCTCTTAATTTTGCAAGGTGTTTATCATTGTTATTAATATTTATGAAAAACCTACTTTGGCTTTGTGATTTTCACTATTATTTGTTTGGTTTTTTCTACTTTAAATATATTAAACTTGGACCATTTCAATTATCTCCAGTTAGCTTCCTAACTGCCACCCTACTTCCACTTGACTCTCCCTTCTATTATCAACACAGAAGTCCTGGCGACTTTCATAACACAAAAGCCCTATCATTTTCCTCCCATTCTCTTTCCTTCTCTGCCATATCTTCTCCAGCTCCCTCTAGCTCTCCAACTTCTCTCTAATCACAATGGCTTCCTTTCTGTTCCTCAAACACTTCGGTTATGCTACCATTTCAGGGTCAAGCTTTTATTCAAAAATAACCTCCTCGAACAAACTAGGAGGGGAAGGCTACTTCCTTAATCAGAAAAGATATCTGCTCAAAACTTTCAGCAAACATCATACATAATGGTAAAATATTAAATGCTTTTCATTTCAGATTGGGTTTGAGATGAAGATGTCTGCTAACACCGCTTTAATTCAATATTTTACTAGAAGTCCTAATAATGGCAGTAAGGCAAGAAAAATTATAAAATTTCTAAAGATCGAAAGGGAGGAGATAAAACTGTTATTACTCACAAATTACATATGCATATAGAAAATTCAACAGATAAAATATTAGAATTAAAAACTGAAGGTACCAAGGTCACTATATCAATACACATAATTATTTACATTTCTGTAAATCATCAGAAACAAATCTGAATCTTAATATAATAGCAAAACTACTACAAGAATAATCTTAATGACTGCAAAATCTCTACACTAAAAACACTGTGATAAATTAAAGAATATCAAAGCAGAGGTATATACTATGCTCATGGATTGAAAGAGTCAGGATTGTAGAGATGTCCCCAAGTTAACTAACAGATTCATTGCAACACTAATAAAAATCCCATGAGGACTTTAGAGTGGAAATTTAAAGATTATCCTAAAATTTACATGAAAATGTAAACAATGGTCAAGATAATCATAAAGACCTATGTTGAAGCACTTTCATTACCAGATATCAAGCCTTATTATAAAGCTGTGGTTATTAACAGAGCATAGTAACTGTGCAAAGACAGACAATTAGAACAACAAGCCAGAAGATAGTGCCCAGGAATAGACCCACATATTCAGCCATTTGATTTATTGCAAGGATGTCTCTGCAGATTTGTAAGGAAAGAATGGTCTTTCCAATAAATGGTATTAGATAACCATAGAGAAAAAAAATATATATACAATTATATATAATATATATGATATATAAGATATATCATAACTCCTACTTTACATCATCCCCCAAAATCAGTTCTTGGTGGATTTAAGTCTAATTATGAAAGATAAAACAATAAGGCTGATGCAAGATTACATAAGAGAATATCTCCATGAGCATGGAATATATGAAGATTTCTTAAACAAGACAAAAAACAGAAACCATTAAGGCAAAAATTGCCTTTAAGGCATTAAAATAAGGATGACTTTCATCAAAAGATACTATCGAAGACTGAAGAAATACTCATATCCACAATATATAAAGATCTCCTAATAATCAACAAAAAATGACAAAAGACTTGAACAAACATTCCATAAAAGAGAATATCCAATAGACTAACAATTAAAAACTGGATCAGGGGCTTCCCTGGTGGCACAGTGGTTGAGAATCTGCCTGCCAGTGCAGGGGACACGGGTTCGAGCCCTGGTCTGGGAAAATCCCATATGCCGTGGAGCAGCTAGGCCCGTGAGCCACAATTACTGAGCCTGCACATCTGGAGCCTGTGCTCCGCAACAAGAGAGGCCGGGATAGTGAGAGGCCCGCACACCACGATGAAGAGTGGCCCCCACTTGCCACAACTAGAGAAAGCCCTCACACAGAAACGAAGACCCAACACAGCCATAAATAAATAAATAACATTTAAAAAAAAAAGAATGATCCATGCTTTAAAAAAAAACCCAACAACTTGATCAACCTCCTCAGTCATCAGAGAAATACAAATTAAAATCACAATGAAATGCCTGTATATGACCATCAACATGACTAAAATGAAAAAAGATGAAAAATATCAAATGTTGATTAGAATGAAAAGCAACTGGAACTCTTATGGACTACTGATGGGAGTGCAATTTGGTACCACTAGTTTGAAAACTGTTTATTCCACTACAACTGAATGTAGGCATAGCCAATGACCTGGTAGCTCTGATCCTAGGTATTTAACTAACAGTACTACATAAATGTATACACCGAATTTTGCATACAAGAAGTTTCATTGCAGTGCTATTCATGGTAGTCAAACACCAGAAACAACCCAAATGTTCATCAACAGTAGAACAGACAAATAAACTGTGGTGTAGTCATACAATGAAAGTGAACAAACTTCTACATGCAACATCTTAAGTGCACCTCACAAACATAATGTTGAGCAAAAGAAACCAGATATAAGAGTATAGATTATATATTCCTAGTTACAGTGTTCAAATACAGGAAAACTTATTAATGGTATAGAAATCAGGATCATGGTTATTTTTAAGAAAAGGGACATAGTGATAAGTGGGCAAGAAGAAGATGCTGAAGTATAATATTTCTTGATCCAGAATACTGGTAATGTCTTATTTCTTTATCTTCATTTAAAGATGTTTTCATTTTATGAAAATTAATGGAGCTTATGATTCATGTGATTTCCTGTATGAATATTGTATTTCAATAAAAATGTTAATATTTTAAAAGTTGACTTCTCCATGAGACTTTTCCTAACCACCCCATTGAAAGTTACATCCTCCTCCATCCTCCACGTTTCCCTTCCCTGCTTGATTTTTTCCTTAACCTATAACCTTCTGATTTATTTGGTTTCCCCTGGGAGACTCTAAGACAAAGATTCCAGTGTGAGCAGTTTGTTTGGAAGGTGATACAAAGAAACACATGCAGAAAGGGGTAGGGGAGGTGAGACTGGAAGGGAAAGAAGGAAGTAAAGTTACCCTGTCAAGTGAGCTACTCTGTGGAACAACTGGGGCTCAATCTGCTAGGAAAACTCTTGAAAAACCTTGGAAGAACACATCCTTCAGAGTTATCCCACCTGAGAGTCGAGATTGCTAGGATATTTTACAAGTAATTTTCTGTCAGTTGGTTGAGGGCTGCTCCTAGAAATACCTGGCCTCCCACCTGTCCAGATGTTCCGGGCTCTGGGGCAAGCCCTCAGACCCAGAGCTTCAAGGGCTGGCAGTGGGGTGTTGGGATGTCTGCACCAAGGGGAGAAGGGCTGCTGGGATATAGACTGGACGTGTTTCACGTGTTTCACGTATTTCATCTTCCTTATTTCCTGAACCCCCTCCACCCTAATTAGAGTACGTGCTCCAAAAGGACAGGTATTTAGGGTTTGGGGGTCTGTTTTTGTCTGGCATGTGGAATATACTCAATATACATTTGCTGAATAAACAAATGAAGAACGAGAGTGCCATTTCAGTCTATTTCATGGTCATTTAAATTATCTTTCAGATGTACATTAAAAGAATTAAAAGGGTTTACCTTTATTTTTTGAATTCATTGACAATAGCCTCCTATGCGGCAAATATGAAAGCTTTTCTCTAAGCTGCATAATTCATGGTCTTTTCTGTTTGTTGATGTGATTGACCTCTTTGCTAGAGGTGGAAAACGAGATGGCTGACACAAAATATTCTCTAAAGAAGCAAAGTATTTGTTATGCCATATATATATATGGCAGCTGCAATCCAGTACCATGAACTCTTCCAGGTCTTGATAAATTACTTGATGTGTATCTTTTTTTTTTTTTTTTTTTTTTTTACGCGGGCCTCACACTGTTGTGGCCTCTCCCCTTGCGGAGCACAGGTTCTGGACGCGCAGGCTCAGCGGCCATGGCTCACGGGCCCAACCGCTCCGCGGCATGTGGGATCTTCCCAGACCGGGGCACGAACCCGTGTCCCCTGCATCGGCAGGCGGACTCTCAACCACCGCGCCACCAGGGAAGTCCTGATGTGTATCTTTTAATGGATTTTTTTTCTGCTTGATAGATTATGGTGTTCAGGGTGGCTTTTAATTTTTTTCCAGTTGTATTGTAAAATAATTAACATACATACTATAACTTGAAGATATATATAGCATGATGGTTTGACATATACATTGTGAAATGATGACTACAATAGGTTTACTTAACATCCATTATCTCTATTGCATCTTTAATACAAGAAAAAAATTCTCCTTGTGATGAGAACTCTTAGGATCTACTCTCTTAACAGCATTCATATATATGATACAGCAGTGTTAGTCATGTTGTACATTACATCTGTAGTCCTTATTTGTCTTATAACTGGCCTTTCACTTTTAATAACACTAACATTAATATTCATAATGACTATTATGGCACTAAAGACTGTGTTTTCACAGTCTTTATTTGTGTGTAAATAAATTATTAAAAATTATGAATAACGACATGTATACAACCCTGATACCTTAACCAGTTCTAAGTGACACCTTCAACTCTTGAAATTTTCTTTAGCCAAGTCATTCCCTCGTATAGTCTCCTTCTCTCCTTGTCAATCATAAGCATACTCTGTTTGGAAAGGCCACAGGTGATCTTTTTAATAAATAAAGATCATTAAAATGAAAGCCTTCTGACTTTGAAAAAAGAACCATCTTTTCTCCCAGATTTTGACCTCTTTCCACCTTTCATTACTCCCAGACAGCTTCTGCTTGCTGGCCTGTTCTGAACCTGGGCCCTTTATCCTTGCACAGCTTTAATACAGAGGGCAAAATCACCCTTTTCCTTTGCCTCTACTTATACAATTTGATTAAAATTCTGGAAATTGGCTAAGAAATTATATTAATGACCACCCATAATATCAACCTCTCTATTGGTTGCAGTGTGAATTTATTTCTTTTTCCTTTCAGTATTATTGGTTTGCTGACAGAATAAAAACTCTTTAGTTGAAAATGATTCCCTATAGAAAAAGAAAATCAAGACTTGCTGAAGTAGCTAAGTAGAGGTGATAAAACGTATCTCATGTGATATGTTTTTAAAGGAATAACGTGCCCATTTGTGTCACCCAATCAGCAAAGATTTTTAAATGCTGACTGTATATCAGGCACTGAGCTAAGTAACTGGACTATAAAGTCAAATAAAATACCTTCCTGACCTCAAGTCTAATGAAGGTTGAAATAAGTGCATGGGTGATTATATTTTACCTTAGTAAAAGCTATGATAGAGGTATGCAGAAAATGCTATGGTATTATAGAGCAGGGATAAATAAATAAGATGTGGATGGTTAAGAAAGGCTCGGCGACGAAGAATGGAAGAACAGAGGAATCTCAGACAGAGAGAGAATGTCTCAAAAGCCCGGGGGGTGGTGGAGTCTTGATAGATGCAGCATGTAGAAATGTGGTGATAATTGTATGTACTAAGATAGAAGCATGACTTTACTCTAAAACCTCCTACTGAAGGAGGCTAAGCATAAAATGATTTATATTTTTAAAAATTCCATTCGTATCAGAGAAAGATGGATTGACGGGAGACTAGACTGGAAGCAGAGAGGCTAGTTAAAAGATCCAGGCAAGAATAGTAAGAGCTTATATGACAGCTCTGGTGACTTTAATGGGAAATGGAGAAGCAGGAACAGAAAAATAGATGTCATAGGAAGTTTACAGGATTAGGCTAATTAATTCTAAAAAAATAGAACTGCCATATGATGCAGCAATTCCACTCCTGGATGTATATCCGAAGAAAACAAAAACACTAATTCAAAGACATACATGCACCCCGATGTTCAAAGCAGCATTATTTACAACAGCCAAGACATGGAAGCAACCTACATGTCCATCAACGGATGATGAATAAAGAAGATGTGGTATGTATATGCAATGGAGTATTACTCAGCCATAAAAAGAATGAAATTCTGCCTTTTGCGACAACATGGATGGATCTATAGAGTATTATGCTTAGTGAAATAAGTCAAAGACAGATACTGTGTGTTATCACTTATATGTGGAATCTAAAAAAATAAAACAAATGTATGTAACTAAACAGAATCAGCCTCACAGATACAGAGAACAAATTAGTGGTTACCAGTGGGGAGAGGGGAGGGGGAAGGGCAAGACAGGGGTATGGGATTAAGAGATACAATACAAACTACTATGCTTTGTATCTACTATAAAAAACAAGAATATACTGTACAGCACAGGGAAATATAGGCATTATTTTGTAATAACTTTAAATGGAGTATAATCTATAAAAAATTGAATCACTATGTTGTACACCTGAAACTAATACAATATTGTAAATCTACTATATCTCAATTAAAAAATATCACATTGAGGGCTTCCCTGGTGGCGCAGTGGTTGAGAGTCCACCTGCCGATGCAGGGGACATGGGTTCGTGCCCCGGTCTGGGAAGATCCCACATGCCGCGGAGCAGCTGGGCCCGTGAGCCATGGCCACTGAGCCTGCACGTCCGGAGCCTGTGCTCCTCAACAGGAGAGGCCACAACAGTGAGAGGCCCGCATA
>NW_006791240.1:2888818-2902195 GCF_000442215.2 Lipotes vexillifer
AAAAAAAAAAAAAAAAAAAAAATCACATTGAATGCAAACAAAAAAATAAAAAATAAAAAAAAAATACTCCTAAGTTTCTGATTTGGGCAACTGAGTTAATGATGGTTCCATTTGCTAAGGTGGGGAATATGATAATGGGTTGAGAATTGGGGTGGGAGTGATGTGTTCAGCTTTAGACATGATGAATTTGGAGTACCTATAAGACAGCTAAGTGAAAGAGTTCAGTTGACACTTGAATATAAGACTTGGAGTCCACTAGAGAAATCCTGACTGAAAATATAAGTTTCTGGAAGCATTCATACTATGCAATAGTTGAAGCCCGGGGTGGGGGGCTTAATTGTGTCACCCAAAAGAGTGTGAAAAGTAGGAGGGTTAGAAAATTAGGTGGCCCTAGGGAGCTTCTATTGTTAAGGCATGATCCAGACCAGAGAAAGGGTAGCCCCAAAGACATGAGAGAAATCTAAGAAATAGTTATGTCATGGAGATAGAGGGGGAAAGGGTAATTCTCAAATATTACACAGTTCAAAGATCATATCTGACCTTCAAACAAAATGTGGACCCAGAGGACGACATGAATGCTACTTGAATGCTCAACTTACAGCATTCAATATTGCTGAAAAGAGTAAAGGATAGTGAAGAGAAGCAATGGATGAAAAATTAGAAATTGGAAAAACAGAAACAACATGTTAAATGAGAATATATGAAACCAACACAGCTGTTTATACTTGATCACTTGGAAAATCAGGCAAAAGCCTAAAACGTTTTTCATCTTAGAACTATGAGAGCTCTCTGAGGCTTTTTTGGTCCCTGCCCCTAGTCTTTCAGGGAGGTCAAGTGCTACCATATCTATTTAGAGATATGCCAATTGAGGCTCATGGTGATTTGTATGATACTCAGTTATGAAAAATAACCCCCAAAGGCATTACACTGTGCTTTTTCCTATCCTTATCCCTTTCCTATCAGAAAAAAAAAAAAAATGTTTACTATCAGTTAGTTTGGGAGTCTATGCTATCTTCTTTGTTAAATTTCACACCTCTTTCTTTTGTGATACAAATGTTAATTCTGAATTTAGGAGAATTTTGAATGAAAATAGTAATTTGTGACAAGGGTCATAAATGGATTGCCTGGTATATCAGTTCTAGGCTACCTTAGAAACTAAGTTTTGTTATAGCAAAATAGCTTTCAAGGTTCTTTAAAAGAAAAAATCAACAGAAACCTCTCTTAAAGTTAAATAAAAAGTAGGATTCAACACAGTATTAAAAAAGAGGATCCCAATATTCTATACAGTGCTATTTTATTAATAAATATGTATTTTGTAACATTTAATTTACAGGATGTATTTTTGCACTGTATTTTTTTTAAAGTCACTTAATGAAGTTGTTTCAATAAACACAGCAATTCAAACTTGGGGTTGTGTTAGAAAGTTGAAGATGAGTCTGCACCTAATGTCTGTCATGGCTTTTGCTTATTCAGCTTGGAGAATGTCCATAATCACACAGATAAGTGGTAACAAATGGTACTTGTTCTTCTTTTTTTTTTTTTAACCAAGTAGGGAAGAGGGGGTGGGATAAATTGGGAGATGGGGATTGACATATATACACTACCATATGTAAAACAGGTAACTCATAAGAACCTACTACAGAGCACAAGGAACTCTACTCAATGCTCTGTGGTGACCTAAATGGGAAGGAAATCCAAAAAGGAGGGATATATGTATACACATAGCTGATTCACTTTGCTGTACAGCAGAAACTAACACACCATTGTAAAGCAACTGAACTCTAATAAAAGTTAAAAGAAAAAAAGAACTTATAAAAAAAAAAGGTACTTGTTCTTTTAAAACAACTTACTTTGCATTACCACAATATCCTAGTTATACAGAGGTGGCCAGAGGTTTATCCTGAGGACTGCACAACAATGAATGAACTTAGGATCACAGGATAGCAAACTGGTTGGTTCCAGTGTTAAAATTTTCTATATGATACATTTTTAAATGCGTGTTGGTTTTATTCCTGATTAAAATATATTAAAAAGTAAAATTTATAGTAAATTTCTGTCAGATCCCCAAAGTACATAACTTTTGTGGAAAATATGTTGATATTTCAACGTCTAATAAACTTTGGTATAAAACAGTATTTTTCAAAGTAGAAATATTTATGAGACCCTTTTCATTTTTTCATAAACTTTTTTTTTTTTTTTTTTTTTTTTCCTTGCGTTATGCGGGCCTCTCACTGTTGTGGCCTCTCCCATTTGCGGAGCACAGGCTCCGGACGCGCAGGCTCAATGGCCATGGCTCACGGGCCCAGCCGCTCCACGGCATGTGGGATCTTCCCGAAACGGGGCACGAACCCGCGTCTCCTGCATCGGCAGGCGGACTCTCAAGCACTGCGCCACCAGGGAAGCCCTCATAAACTTTTTATCATAGAATAGTTTTTAGATTTACACTCAAATTAGAAGGCTAATACACAGGGTTCTCACGTGCCCCACACCCAAGTTCCCCTGTTATTAACATCTTACATTAGTATGCTACATACACTGCAATCAATGAACCAAGATTGATACACTATTATTAAAGTCTGTACTTTATTCAGACTTCCTCAGTTTTTTCCTAATGCCTTTTTTCTCTTCCAAGATCCCACCCAGAACACTACATTACATTTCGTCATCCTGTCTCCTTAGGCTTCTCTTGTTTGTGACAGTTTCTCAGACTTTCCTTGTTTCTGATGACCTTGACAGTTTTGAGGGGTATTGGTCAGGTATTTTGTAGAATGTAATTCAGTTGGGATTAGTCTAATGTTTTCCTCATTATTAGACTAGAATTACAGGTTTGGGGAAGAAAGACCACAGAGATAAAGTGCCATTCTCGTCACATCATACACTCAACATGATTTATCCCTGTTGAAGTTGACCTTGACCACCTGGCCAAGGTAGTGTTGGTCAGGTTTCTTCACTATAAAGTTACTCTGTTTCCTCCCTTTCCACACTGTCTTCTTTGGAAGGAAGCTGATGGGCAGCCCACACTTAAGGAATCAGGAATTATGTGCCATCTTGTTAAGGGCAAAATACCTATATAAATTATTTGGAATTATTCTGTGTAAGATATTTGTCTCTTCTCCCTCATTTATTTTATTCAATTATTTAGGTATACCAGTATGGATTTGTGGTGTTTATTTTCTATTTTGTGTTATAATCCAATACTACTTTATTTTGTGGCTCAAACTGCTTTATAATTGAGCTCTTTTAGTTGGTTCTGGTGTCCTTTGACATAGAGTTGACATTTTACTTTGGTCATATAATTGGAATCATACATTTAGACTTTTCAGACCAGCATCTTTCACTGAGCAATTATTCGTTTAAGATTCACCCATGGCTTTTTCGTAGCTTGGAAGCTCATTCTTTTGTACTGCTGAATAGTTTCTCTTGTATGGATGTTTATCCATTTGCCTTTGAAGGATATCTTGGTTACTTCCAGTTCTGAGTGATTATGAATAAGGCTGCTATAAACATTCATATGCAGGTATTTAAGTTTTTAAATCAGTTGAGTAAATACCTAAGAGCATGACTGGTATGTTGTATGACAAGACTATGTTTAGCTTTGTAAGAAACTACCAAAATGTGTTAGAAAATGCCGGTACCATTTTGCATTCCCATCAGTAATGAATGAGAGTTCCTGTTGTTTTGCATCGTTGCCAACAATCAGTATTGTCATATTTTTGGATCTTAGCCACTCTAATAGGTGTGTAGTGATATCTCATTGTTTTAATTTGCAATATCCTAATAACAAATGCATTTGAGCATTTTTTCTTATGTTGATTTGGCACCTGTATATCTTCTTTGGTGTGATGTCCAGATCTTTTTTCCCATTTTTAATTGGTCTGTGCCCTTTTCACTTTAAAATTCATATTCTAATTCAAGTATTTGGTATAGTTTTCCACCAAATGACACTGCATAGCTCTTCTTCATTCTTAAAATTTGGGGAATTGTTCTCATGTCTATTTGGGTTGGTCATTACTTTTTTATTTTGTGAGTTTAGCAAATACTGTCAGCTAAGAACCATTTATTTGGGACAAAAATAATAATTCAGTGATTATCATTTCATCCTGAAGAAGGGATAGAGATCAGAGAAGGGAATAAAGTTGTTTTTAGCAGCAGGGGAACAGCCCTGAGCCCCCTTAGTTGTGACTGCTCATGGGAAGTGAGCCACAGGGAGCCCTGGGGCAGTGTCCACACACGACCTAAATAAGGTTGGAGAAGAGCAAGTGGCAAACACTATTCTTTCTTACACAACTTTTTGCCTTAAGTAAAGTAAATTAAAAAGGAAATCAAGAGTATTGTGTGCTCACTTATTTTCTAGGCACTTTCATGGTTTCCCCTGAATCAAAAGTTTGAAGCTGGCTTTGCTGCCAGGGTAATTTCTGCAGCCAGGGTGCAAACTCAGCAGACCTTGAGCAAAGACTTCTCTCTGTAACATGTTTTCAGCCGCTGCCCTCTTATTAGCCAGTACAGGTGGGACCCACTGCTGCTGGCAATCCTGTATCTCTGCCCCCTAGAGCACACAGTGTGGGGGGCAGAACTCAATACAGATCTCAAATTCCAGGATTACTCTGCTGCACAGACACCCAGAGTTCTTCCACTGGGATGCAGCCTAAAAAGAGAGAGGCAGCAATTGGCTTTTACAGTCACTGGGTAGTATGCCCTAGGAGATGCACAGATTAGGATCTCTCACTGAACTACCTAAATGCTTTTCCAAGCCTTATTCCTTGCTGGGTATATACTTGATTATCCCCCTACACTCCTCCTCAGCTTTAGTTAGAAAAGTAGAGAAGACGAGGCAATATTCAGTGGCTTCAACGAAGGCAAACCCACATCATTCCCATGACACACTGTGCTGTTTTTATCTGCTGACCTTTATTCATGTACTGTTCCCTCTGCCAGGAATGTTCTCTCTAGTGAGCTATCCAAATGACGCCCATCGTGGAAGCATCTGACCAAATCTCTCCTCCTTTAAGATGTCTTTCTTGGTTCCCAGTTCCATAGAGATCTCCAATTTTCTAAATTCTCGTATCACTTGCAGTTTAACCATTACTATGGTCTATGACATGCGTATGCACACACACACATACACACACACACACACACACACACACACACACACACATTATGAAATGTTTCTTGTGTGTTATCCTTACTTTTTTTATAAGACAGCAGGGAACTCATGGCCCTTTCAGGTCAAAAAGTAATAACTTGTTCTATTTTCTATATTATCTTTCGAAGTTGAGATGGATTTTACTCATAATAGGTACTAAATGAATAATGTTAAGTTACTTGATTCCTAGTAACTAATATAGAAATAATCATTGCATTTCTTGTGTCCTTCTGCAATGTAGACCCCATAAAGCCTCTTCAACATTTTTCTATTTTATTATTCTTTTAGTATACCTTTATCAAGTACCTAATACTATATTGCTGAGTCATAGATGCTAGAGATAAAATTATATATAACATATGGTTCCTGCTCTCAAGAAGTTCACAATTTAGACTTACTGGGCCAAACTATGGCACTTGGTAGAACTAATACTGCCAGTTACATTCCCAGGGTACCAGTTTTATCATGTATCTTGCAGGTACAGAGTCTGGTGTCCATTTAGAGAAGCAACACAGACAGATTATTTTTTGCAAATATCTGATAGACCCAAGCAGAAATGGAAAGCTTTCCTCCCCATCCACAAAAGATGAAAACACTGAGTAAAATATAACAAAAAATATATAGCCAAACTTAATAGTAATAAAGGGAAATCTTCAGGTGCTAAAAATGAAAAAGTTACTCTAATCTAGGAGAGCTAGAGTTGAAGCTAAATGTGTTTCTTAACTTTGAGGGCTGGATATGAATTTCAGATAGATTTCAGTGCCTTCACGGGGCTGGAAGTAAAGGCTATGGGCTCTGAGCTACATGTGGAGCTGCAACTGGACTCTGTCCATAAACATGGGCCCCAGAAGGGATGGTCCTATCAGGAAAAATATTGAAAAAGTTTTCATACCATCTTGAGGCTTATAAATTATAAAACCCTCAAAACATAATTCATGAAACAAATTGATGGTTAATTACTTTAAAACTTAAAATGTTTGTATGATAGACTATATGATTTTCAACACCTAAAGTATTTATTATCTGGCCCTTTACAGAAAATGTTTGCTGATTCTTGCTATAGAACAATTGAAAATACTAAATGATACAACGTGAATAGATTTCAAAGGTAATGTTGAATGAAAATTAATAGTTGCAGAATGATGTATACCATTTGTACCATTCCTATTAAATTGTAAAATAAGCAGAACAATACTACAAGTTGGTTATGGGTACTTTTTGAATAATAATTTTATATAAATTCAAAGGTGAAATGTTTTTATCAACTTCATGATGGTGGCTCAAATTCTGAGGAATAAGATCACAAAGATGAATTCAGCTGTACATGAGGATTTTTTCATATATATATATATATATATATATATATATATATATGTTCGTACATGTGTGTGTCTGTATTCTTCAGTATTACAAGTTTTAAGTTATTAATCGGCTATATACTGTACTGTAATAGGTTTATAATACTTTTCACACAAATAATACATTAAAAATCCCACAAAAAATAAAGAAAACATTTTTAGTCTTATAGTACATTACCTTGAAAAGTACAATAGTACCAGCTACATCATTGCTGGTTTTACACTTGCTTCTGGACATCCTGGGTTTGAAATAAAGATTCTGTACTACTGTACTCTATACTGTACAGTGAAATACACAAAAGCACAAGCACTTATAGAGGATGCACACATGTGACAATGTACGCCAGTCAAGTGAACTAACTTACGTGACTGGGCGTGCAACTGCAAGTTCACATCTTTGAAAGTTCGCAACTTGAAGGTTTGTATGTAGGGGACTTACTGTGTATATATCTATATCTATCTATCTATCTATCTATCTATAGATAGATAGATATAGATATGTCAATATTCAGCTCATATTCCTCTGGCCCTCTCTATTTAAGTGCACATTAGACTACTTTCAAATACTAGGACCAATATCTCTTTGCCTAAGGGCTTTCCTTGGCTTCCTCTGAAACCATTCAACTCATGCATGTGACAGGCTGAAGTGTCAAGAAATCTCCCATCCCCTAGGACAGCCTTCCTTAATGGCTGAATGGAGTTGGTCTGTATGCACACAGTAGCACCAACCCTCAGGTGAGACAACTCTGAGATGTGTCTTACACTGCTTCCTAGAGTCCCCAAGTGAGACTGTCAGTTGTGCACAATGATAATTTATTGGAAGCCAAGCCCACTACTGCCTCTTTCCCCTTTCCCCTACTGGTATTTCCTGGAATTATCTTCCAAATAAATTACTGCACCCCAAATTCTTGTCTGAAGATTTGGTTCTAAGAGAATTCAAACTAACAACCATTTATATTCACAAAGTGAGCTCACATATATTTTCTACAGTTGTTATATCTTTGTGAAGTAGGTTGGACAGGGCATTTTTTCCTATTTTACTGGGGGAAAAACTAAGACCCAGGGAAGTTTAATCTTCTACCACCACCAGCAATAACAAGCAGAGTCCCTAGCTAGTAACAGAAAGAATTTGGACTTAGAGATAAGTTTTCTGACTGCAAATTTGAACCTTTCTATGATGCTGCACCATTCGAGAACATCATTCTCAGACCTCCATTTCTACTGTGTAAATGGAAGTTATATTATGACAGCTCAAGTCTGTAACAAACGGTGCACTGTGATTTTATTGTAACTCCCTGGAAATGATCACTCAGGTGTTATGACGGGGCTTTGTCCTATGCACGTCAAAGAGGATGCTGGGATTTTCCTGAGTGCCAGTTGGTAAAAATGTTTATCTAGACTACTCTTCAGGAATCACTAGCAAGGGTGGAGAGCCTCCCAGTCCCTGTAGGAAAATGGCAGGTGGAACAGACCTTCTCACAGTACATTGTTTCTCACAGTTTCCAAGGTTCACCTTCAGAAAGGTGGCATGTCAAGCTTCATGAACTAATTGCTTCAGCTTTGAGGCACTGCAGCTTGTTAAAATTCTCACTCCTTATTGATTCCCCATGGCTTTCAAGTAGGAAGGACACTTTTAATATAACACATGAGGAATCTGGATGTGATATCATCAGGAGTTGAAGGCAATCAAAGTCCAGATTTCAAATCCCATTGCTGCCAAATGTTTACTTGTCAGATCTCATTTGTTGACAGTGTTCAAATGCGTGTAACTTCTTGCAAGGCAGACTTTTAGAATGTGAGGACATGGCAGTAATGAAGAAAATTTGTACAGTGGGTGAACTGCAAGCCTGAATGTTCAAGCTTGACTTGGTAAAGTCAACACAATGCCAGCATTAGTATTCAGATGAAATTTCAGTTCCTATGAACAAGCTGGCATGCAGCCCAATTTGTCAAGATAAAATTTCAGGGCCTTGTTCTGTGTCTCTTCTCTCTAATAACCAGAGCTCCCAAGACGACATGAGAGGCAATTTTAAGGATATTGATGACAATCCTCCTTGTGGAAAGGTTTGCACCAAATACAGTGGCAAAATGCTTAGAAATTGCTTTACTATTTACAAAGTGTCCTCTCTTAATTTTGCTGGTTTGGTCCTCACAATAGTTTTATGGATTTCAGGACATTTTTTGACAGTGTTGGATATTAATCCTTCTACTGATTATTAAGTAATTTATGCATAGAAAGCACTTAGAAAAACTTTGAATTATGACTAAAGACAAAGTAATTTAAGCTTTGGACAAACTGTGACTGTTCTTCATTTCTTCATTCTGTGAATTTACTCTGCGGTCAGATAGTGCATAGGTCTTTGGCCACAATTGAAAAGATTAAATATGTGACTTTAGAGGTAAGATACTGACCCTACACATTGGTTAGGAGGCATAACCAACTCAGAATTACCCTTCAAGTGTGGTAACAACTGTTATACGTTTATCCTATAATTAAAAATTTTTATGCCTATCATTATTACACAACTATAGAATTTCTCAAAGTGTGTTCCAAAGAACTTGATTTCCTCAGAATGCCAATAGGTATGACTTGTCAGAAAATAAAAAATAAAAAACTTTGTGGTCATATAAGTTTGAGAACTCCTTGTTGAAACAGTTTAGGAATCATTGGCTTAGACTAAGCTGATTTCTTAACATTAGGACACCGCAGAGCATTTAATATGCTAACGCATGTTATACTTTTCAAAGGGGGTTATAAATAGTAGTGTTTCTGAAACTAATTTGCTCAGTAAGCTCTTTTTCATGGATCATCTCACGGGACTGGGACTCCACAGCATACAGGATTGGAAATTCTACCAATGTATTTGAAGGGAATGAAATTTTGTTTGCTTCTCTTGAATTTATCTCACCACTGTGCCAATAAAATTGGTAACTTTAGCTTATTCTTAATGTCTTCTTCCTACAAAATTTTCCTAGAAAACAAATTTAATTGCATATTGGTTTATTAGAAAACTAAGGCCTTGTATCTTTGCTGTCACTGGAATTCATGTTAACACTTCAGGGTTACAGAATATCCAAAAGATGGACTGAGAACTCAGAGTGGTCATTTCTGAATGTAATATTTTCCATTAAGTCCATTAAGTCCCTAAGCCTTTAATAAAAGCATAATAAATATGTCAGATATTTTACTCCTGACAGACTAATGTGCATAGAAAAAATATCTTTGTGAGAAAAATAGCAGACCAAAGATAAAGAAGAGAAAGAAACAATATATTTTTCTTACATGGTGGCATAGATAAGCATATCTATTTATTGAATACATGACAACTAAGAAGCAGAAGATGAGCAAGATGTAGGGATCCATGTGGGGATAAACTTTTCTGATCCCGATTCATGGAGTTTATTGTCTTCTGAGAAAGATACAAGTTAAACCGTGAGATGGGTGTTTTGAAGAAGTAGAGGGTTTTGTGGATATGATTAGGGGGTGGACTTAACCATTCAGGGAAGGATTTTCTCAGGAAATGATATTCAGACCAGCTCTGAAGCCTGAGCCACAGGAAGAGTAGAAGTCAGCATAGTCCAAGCAAAATGGAAAGTATCAATATATGCAAACTTTCACATGCTAGAGAAAAGAGAGAAGTCAGGCCAATGACAGGCCACTCTGAGGAGGCCCTCAGAGTGTTTCACAGCTTCTTGATTCCTCCTTATGTGCCTGTGAGAGGCATTTATTATTCATCCAATTGTTTATCACAGACCTACTATGTACCAAAATCCATAGCGGATACAAAAGATACACTTCAATGTAATGTATACACTTCAATGTAATGTATATGTAATGTATAGTCTGTTATGAATGAATGGAGAAAATGAGGCCAAGAGAAATAAATATTCAACGCCACAAAAGAGCATCCAGATAAGAGATCATTATGAAACGAGGTCACTCCACTTGGTGTGTCAAACTGAGGCCATAGGCCAAGAGGAGCGCCTGCAAAGCTCTGTCCAGGGATCTTAGGTAAAACACAGACTCTAGGATATCTGAAAATGGGTTGAGTACAAGCTGAGCAAAGCTGACTTTTAAATGCTGAAGGTACTTTCTTTCTGGTAAGAGGTGGTGACTCCGGTACATGTTTAGAGACACTCTTCCCTCCTACAGGCTGTTAAATTAGCTAAATAAGGAGCCCATTAGACTGAGGAGCCTTTAATGCCATGACAGCCTTTGTAAGCAAACCAAAATCTAAGCCTGTAAATGCCTCAAGGTTATGAAATTGAAACGCAAAGGCCAACACATCACAGCCAACTAGGCTTTAAGCTGTAGCCAATCATATAATTTCCTTGCTCTGCTTCCGTACCTTACCTATATAAGTCTTTCCCAGAACTCCCGTCAGAGGAACGCTCCTAACCACTTCCTGTTTGGCGCTGCCAGACTGAAATCAATTTTTGATCAAATAAACTCAACATTTTTAATAGGCCTCAGTTTATCTTTTAACAATGGCAAACCCCCTTCATTGGCCTTTTAATTATATAGATGCAGTAATAATAATGTATAGACATTTTTCAATAGCCCTCTGAGGGATATACTAGTATTATCATCCCCACTTTACAGATGAGAATTGTAGAGAGGTTTATCAACTTGCCCAAGGTCATAGCAGGTCAAGGACTGGAACCCTGGTCTGCTAACTCTAGAGTCTGCTTGTTTTAGCTTCCTGTGGTTGCTGTGACAAATTACCACAAACTAGGTGGCTTAAAAGAACAAAATTTACTCTCTGAATTCTAGAGGCCAGAAATCCAAACTCTAGGTGTCAGCAGGGCTGTGCTCAACCCAGAGTCTCTAGGGGAGATTCTGTTCCTTGCCTCTTCCAGCTCTGGTGGCATTCTTTGGCTTCTGGTCACATCACTTTTGTCTCTGTCTTTGTGGTCACACTGCCTCCTCTTTTGTCTGTCTCTCTTCTGTGTGTCTCTTACCAGAATACTTGTCATTGGGTTTAGGGCCCACTGGTATAATCCAGGATGATCTTATCTCAATATCCCTAACTTAATCACATCTACAAAGGTCGTTTGTCCAACTAAGGTCACATTCACATCTTCTAGACAATAGGACATGAACATATCTTTTGGGGAGGCTACCGTTCAACCCACTACAATCCTCCTAAACAAAACATCACACTTTCCAAATAGTGATGTGGCCAAAGCAGCTAAAACTGCTTTGGGGTGAGAATGTAAAAGATTGTCTATCTGGAGGCAACCAGTTCAGTTAACATTTGGGGAAAATGTTTTTTCTCAGGAGGAGATGAGGAGGATGGGGAAGATGCTATGATGTTTATTTCCCTGGGAATTTCATCCATGGCCAGAAACTGGTGGGAATTTCTTCAAAATCCACACTGTGAAACTCTGAACAAAACCTGAATGGTTTAGAGGCTGAGGGCTCAAAATGAGGGTAGGGTTTGGGGAATGTGTCATTCCCCCACCTGAATGGAATCTGCATCCATCTGGCTCATAGAAGAACAACTCTTGCAAATCATATCTTTTTCACTATAATTTATAATTGATTATTGCTAAAAAAAAATGTTCTCGATTTTAGAACATTATTTTATATCTCTTCTATTTCTCATGAGTTCTCTAAGCCTACAGTCATCTCCTTCTATGAAAACAATGATACTGCCTCCTTCCTAATACACATTCCACTTGTTAATGTTTCCTGAATTATCATTGTCTAAATTATAAACTGTAACTAAGGTAATGAACATATAACATAGTTGAACCTCAGAGGAAGACCTGATTCGAACACAGAGAGGCCAGCAGCAGAACAAACAATTCTAGAGAGACTGCAGTGATTTTGTAAATGAAGAGTATGATGATAAGACCAGCATGATAGTTGAGGGCAGAGGACAGAAAGGAGAAGTCTTTTCATAGCTTGGAGGAAGGCACATGTCAGAAAATGCTTCAGAGTTTGTTTTTACTACTTGTGTAACTAATATGAATTAGGTAGTAATAACCTTTGTCACATTGGACAAACAAAACTGCCTTTGTTTGGGAGGGGTATTCCTGTTGGTAAGGTTTAAGCTGCTTTAGCTGCTGTCAATTCCCTCCTCAATCTCAATGTTGTTTGTGATAACACACTTGTTTTCTCATTATTAACCATCATTCCTCAGAGAGAAATGACTGCAGAAGAACAGATACAAGTCTGTTAAACCCAGAAGTCCATGATAGCAACAGAGGATGGAGGAAACATCAATAAGCAAACTGAAAATGTCCCTAAATGAATCAGGCTGTTCTATAAGGCTTTTCAAGGTTTTTAATCAGGCATGTAACTAGCAAAAGATTTATCCTGTCCTGTGTTACTAGATATGGCTCCTACTCACACAGTCCTTCATCAAGCATAATTAATTTGGTGGCCTTGCTGCAGAGCATGATTCTCAGAAACCACACCGTCTCACCGTTAGGTAGTTTTAATTAAATTTTACAAGTATAACACAAACACATACATAATGTCTACAGACTGGCTTTCTGAGCTAAGATTTTGCTTAATAGGCAAGAGCCATTTTGAACCTTCATATTCAGCCAGGAAGTATTGTGTTACACAGAATCCCTATTTGATCATGGCATATTTTTGACAATACCCCTGGAGTTTTTTGTCATGTCTCTAAAGATTAAAGAAAACAAAGACTGAAAGAAAACACTTTTTATTGCTGAAGAAATGCCTTAGGTTTTGCAAGCTTTATGTTAATTTATTTAATAATTTAATTCTATATAAAAGAAATACATATTCACTATGGATAATTTTAAAAATGAAAATACAGGGAGAATAAATTGAAAAATGTGTAATATCATTACCTAGTGATAACATATTAATGTTTTGGCATATATATATATATA
>NW_006791240.1:2902261-3023158 GCF_000442215.2 Lipotes vexillifer
ATATATATATATATATATATATAGAGAGAGAGAGAGAGAGAGAGAGAGAGAGAGAGAGTAATATTTCGGATTTTTATGTATTTTTATAAAAATATCATTTATTGAATTCCTGTGTGGTAGGGCTATACCAGGCATTTGACAAATGATTTCTCATATAAATCCACAAAATAACTCTGTAAGACAGTTACTATTATCCTTATTTTACAATGACATCCTGAGGCCCAATAAATTCCCAGGATCTTAAGTAAAAAGTGGTAAGCCTAAATCTCTGTGATTCCAAGCCTAATCCTTCTAACTTCAATGCTTTATTGTTTCTCATTCACTCAAATCATTTATCATATATGTTATACTATATTTGTTATATGTATACAAATATATACAAGTATATATATAATATATATGTTACATTATTTGGAACTTACAGTCTTTTATTCTGACATTTATGATAGCAATCACAACTATCTGGTATAAACTATTCTGGTATTAACTATTCTTAGAAAATACTATTTTAATGAATGGATAGTATTTCATTGCATGAATGTCTCAGATTTATCTATTATAATAATATAGTAATGCGCATCACTGAACATAAATCTTTATGTTCTTTAAGCCTTGATTATTTCCTTATGATAATTCCTAGAATAAGAGTGCTATGAGAGTTATGAATGTTTTTCAGGCTCTTAATATTTATTCTGAAAGTGTAGGACAGTAGCTTATATATTATTAAAGATCTACTAAACCAAAAACCATTCACTTGGGGAGTAGGGCTGAGGGACAGAAATACATTAATGAGAAGAAAAAGGAGAGGAAATGACAGAAAAACAGGGGAAAGCTTCTGATTAAGAAATGAATTAAACCAAGGGTGAGCTGGGATCCTAATACATTGATAGACATTGACAGCCTGTGTTCCTCTTTTCCTTTGGTGGCAGAGCCACCAGGCCACCATTTGCATAACTCTCCTCACAGCTCTAATTCACAAAGGAAACCAGAAACTTGCCACCTGCCAGCAAAAGTACTTGCCACTCCCACCAAACGAGACACTCCACTCCCCTCGTACACCCAGCAGGAGGGCTTGCCATGAGCTCCAAAGCCACCGTTCATGCCTGTTCTGTGGACCGTTGCCTATGAGAACAGTTTTAAGACAGTTGTGGTCAGATGATCCCATTCCCTCTTTTCTGCTAAAATTCTTAGAGAGGAAAAGGTTTCATGGGAAAGCCCATGTTCAATTATCAGCTAAGCAATCCATCTTTTCTTCACTGTCAAATTCTCATTATTCTAAGACTTATTCTGTGAGGACTGAGATGAAAGATTTCCTGACTATGTTTTGTCCCCCGTCTCATCTCTATGTTCTAAATCTCTGCTAGCTGGCCATGATCTTTCTCACTGTGCCTTCTTGAACAGCCCTCTTGTTGTGTCTGTGGTCTGCATCCTCACTACTGTCCCCTGAAATGTCCTGTGAGTATGACCATCTGGAAATGAGTTAGCAGTTTTCACATCTGGCATCCTCTTCTCCTTCCACCTGGAAACCTAGACCTCTGGACATGTGTTTCTCTCTATGTACTTTAGAAAGCTAGTAAAACGACACCATTTGGCTTGTCAAACAAATGTTGTTAAACAGTTATTATGTGTCAGCCACTCAGTTTCTGGAGATAAATAGAGTAGACCATGGATCCTGCCCTTAAGAAATGTGTAGTTTAGGACTTCTCTGGTGGCACAGTGGTTAAGAATCCGCCTGCCAATGCAGGGGACACGGGTTCGAGCCATGCTCCGGGAGGATCGCACATGCTGCAGAGCAACTAAGCCCATGTGCCACAGCTACTGAGCCTACGCTCTAGAGCCTGTGAGCCACAACTACTGCACCAGTGTGCCACAACTACTGAAGCCCATGTGCCTAGAGCCCATGCTCCACAACAAGGGGGGCCACTGCAATGAGAAGCCCGCTCACTGCAATGAAGAGTAGCCCCCGCTCGCCGCAACTAGAGAAAGCCCGCACGCAGCAACAAAGACCCAACACAGCCAAAAATAATAAATAATTATTTTTTAAATAAAAAAAAAAAAAAAAAAGAAACGTCTAGTTTAGTGAGTTAGATAAATATACAAATAAGCAATTACCATAGATTTTTATAAGTACACTATTAGAAACAGGCCCAGGGTACCACAGAGAAGTATCTAAACTTTCATTTCCTCTGCAGAGGAAATGAAAGGAGTCCTGAATGATGTGTGGATATGAGGCAGGAGGAGAAAGTGTTCAGAAGTGACAGCAGGGAGAAGGCAGGGGCCCTTGAGACTACATGGTATAAGAGGTAGTGTTACCATATTTATCAAATAAAAATGCAAGATGCCCAGTTAAATTTGAATTTCAGGTAAACAAAAAACAATATTTTAGTATAAGTATGTCCCATTCAATATTGGGAACATACTTGTACTAAAACATTTGTTATTTATCTGAAATTCAAATTTAAATTGTAGTCCCATATTTTATAGGGAACAGCTAGTGATTTTATGGACAGCAATAAGAAGTGGCCAGAAAAAAGGGGCAGGGATCAAATCATGAAGAGCCACTCATCTAGTCATTTAAACACGATCCTAAAAGCGTTATTGACAATTGGCAGAGTTAAGGTAGGGCAATAATGATCATATTTACATGTTAAAGGTCTCCTGGGCCTGGATGTGAGGCTTGAAGGCAGGTGGCCTGACTGTTAAGGTGCTTGAGTGAGGAGAAAGGTCGTGGGGCTCAAGGCAGTGTCACTCCCTGTCTGTGTACTGACTTCTCCTATGTAGTTCTGATGATTCTTTTACAGAAAGAGCTTCCTAGATCACCTTTGCTATAGACCCAAAGTGCCTTGAAAGCTTAGACTAAGGACCTTTTCCCTGGAGACTGCACTTACAATAGAAGGAAAGGAGAATAAGTCTTCCTGAGCATGTCAGATGAGCCTGACAGCACAAATTTTCAAGATATTCCAATGGATTTTTATACATACTAGATTAGACAAAGGACTGCAGAGAAGCTGGCCTTGGGCTGGACTCTTCACTAATCCTTTGGAGAAACAAGCTTCTAACCTTGTACAGTTTGCCCAGGCCCCACAGCTATTCAGGTCTAGAGGCTGTCCTGAACACAGATCTTTTGATCCAGGGCTCTTTCAACAACATGACTTGTTTTCTCGGTCAGCCTAGGTTGATGAAAGAAACTGTAGCAAACTTGAGAGCGAGGTGTGAGGTCAGACACTAGGGAGCCAGGAGAAGGCAGAGTGGGCTGCTAGAGAATGAGCACCATGTGCTTCCAGCAGAGCTTGCTGTCCAACGGAGGAGGTCGAAATGGACACCGCTGGCCGACAATGCTACAGTGCCTGGGATAAACGCTCTAAATGTAAACAAACTGCCATGAGAGCTGAGACGAGGGAGGAGAGACTCATCTTGAGTGAGGAGACTGAGAATACCCTCATGGGAAGAACACAATTTGCTGTGGGCTCTGCAGGATTGGGGTTGATGACAAGGATGAGAGAGGAGCCATGACACCTTTGCTGTGTTCAAGGTTGTCTGTGTGTCTAGGCCGCACAAAGGCCTTGTGGGAAGGACTGAGAATGACAGGTGTTAGCAGGTGGGGAGGTGACAGTGTGCAAAGAGTCTTAGAAGATCTGATAAGGAGTTTGGCCTGTATTCTGCAGACATGAGAAGTTATCAAAAATAGGAAAATAACTTCATCATAGCTGTGTTTTAGAAAGGGAGCTAAGGCAGCAGGATGGAGATGGCTTACAGAGGGGAGGAATTTAAGACAAGAGGACAAGTAAGATCACTGAAACAGATCAGGAGTGTGGCCTGGAGTTAATTCTGTGGATCTCTGGGCCCATAAGCTGCTACCTGGGGGAAAAGAGGCTCCCAAGCATGTTTGGAGACACTGACTCTTATATCTCTCTCTTTATGTCTAATCTTATTTGAACACAGAATTTTTTTCCTAGAATAGTTCTATAGAGCTAAGAGAAGTGACATACAAAATCTTTAATAACCAGTAATGAATGAACACTAACTAACAAGAATAGATGCCAGAAAGGTCCTGGAAGGCCCTCTGAGTTGTTTCCAAAGTATGTTTAGGAAAACACCAATTGTCAAGGCTTATACTCATCCAGTTTTCTGCAGTACAACCATCTAATTGTGAAAATATTGAAAAACATCCACACTAGCTTGAAAAGTTCTACTTTATCATGAGAACAGAAACGAGTGCCAATATTTCCAGAACTCTCCTTCCTCTTGCTGTCCTACTACTCATGGGCCTTTATCAAGCCAAAAGCTGCACCTGTATTCTGTAGCAGGATCCTTGCCATTACAGTCCAGTGGCCCACCCCTCTCTTGCCTCGGGGCCTCTGCCATTTCTTCTACTTGTGGTATTCAACCACCACCACCATCACCCTCTTCCATCAAACCCTCTCCATGTCCTGACATTTAATCTGAGACCTGCCTTTATGTCTTTATTGGTGTATAGTTGCTTTAAAATGGTGTGTTAGTTTCTGCTGTATAACAAAGTGGATCAGCTATACGTTTACATACGTCCCCATATCCCCTCCGTCTTGCGTCTCCTTCCCACCCTCCCCATCCCACCCCTCTAGGTGGTCACAGAGCACTGAGCTGATCTCCCTGTGCTATGCCTGCCTTTATGTCTTAATTTCAGTCTTACCTCTTTAGAAAGACCCACCCTGATTGCTCTATCCAAGGTACCACCCCTTTCTATTTGTTCTCTCAGCTCCCTATTAGTTTTTTCTTAACATTTATAATAACTTGTAGTATAATCTTGTTAGTATGACTTAGCTTTCACCCTCACCTCTACTAGAATGTGAGGTCTATGAAGATGGGACAGAATCTGCCCAGTTCACCATTACACCCCTAATACCTATAACAGTGTGTGGGGCAATCAGAGATATTCAGAAGGAACACAGGCAGGTAGGCCAGCCACTCCCCAGTCAGCCTGGAATATTGGTACCCGCAAAGGGACTCCCGGGTTGAAGGGCTCCCCTCCTTCTTAGTGGGATGGGCACAGCCCCTACTGTCCACTGCACGGAGGAGAACTTCCCACTCAACTTCACAGAGCTCCAGACTGATAAACACAGTGGGCTTGGGCCAGCTGTGCTGAAGTCAAGCAGTCACAGTGTGACATGTTTGGCCAAGTTAGCTCAGAGTTTCCCTGCCTTACATTTACGTATTTGACTTTAGAGGGACTATTGTCCTTCAGAGCAGCAGAAGCAGGCTTTGTTCTCTCAGCTTATTTCTAATTAAATGCTGCCCATTGCTGAGCACATTGGAAGTAGATTCAGTCATTGTAAGCAGTACCAGGCAGGACGAAATGCACCCAGCCATGCTGCTCTGGAGTCTAAAGGGCTGCTTTCAGTGTTTTGTTTTCTGTTGCCACAACTTTACCTGTTCTATTATAAAATTGTTACATCATAAAATATAAGCCCTAAATGATCCAACTATGCTTTTCTCTTCAGTTTCATGACTTATAAGGAAGAAATGTAGGGGTGGTCATCCAATGGGGCTCTGGAAAAATTGATGCAAATAAATTACTCTCTTCAGCTTTTCACCATAATTTTTCAAACAAAATCTTGGGAAGCTGCATAATATTAAAAGGAAGAATGAAATAATCTACCAACATCTTGCAACACTGGAAAAGAGTTACCAATACACTTGTTTGTATATATAAGTATAACAAAAAAGGACAATTTTATAGAAAGAAAGAAAAGGAAGGAAGGAAGGGAGGGAGGGAGGGAGGGAGGGGAGATAGATACATAGATAAACAGACACATAGAAACAGAGATATATGATAAATCTGCATAGCTCTGCACAATCGATACATACACATAAAGAGAGGAAGAAAGAGGGAGCACAAGATCATATGATATTAGTAACCAACACGAGTATAGAACTTCACAATTTCTTACCATGTTACGAATTTTCTGATTTGTTGTCAAGACATACAACTTGATTGTCAAGTTAGGGCAGGAGTTACTTTCCCATCTCACAAGCAAGGACACAGACTCAATAGCTTCACAAGCAAGGACACAGACTCAATAGCCATTTAGTGCTTTGCCCAAGGTCACACATTTAAGAGTGGAAGAGCCTCCTGGGATGCCAGTTCATCCTCTATGACTCCACACTTTCTTTGATATGTTCTTGATGCAGAAGCTCTTCTGAGAAACAAAATTCCTTAACTTTATATAATCATTGATTTAAGGTATGGGCATCTGAAATAGTTTTTGGTATGATATAATATATTTTATTTGTAAGTTAGAAAATTTTCTGTGGAGTATCTAATATGCTGGTTCAGTAGAGTGTAAGGAAATGTATTAGCTTTGGCTTCAGCAGTCCTGAGACGGTGCGCAAAATTCATAGACATTTTATGAAACGATCATCACTCAGAGCTCTTCTATGTTTTTGAAATGACAAAAATTTGTATTTGCGAATTGTGATCTAATTCCTTTGTTACATTTATGAGATGCTTCCTAAAAATTATGGTTTCTACTGATTTCACACAAATATAGATAATCCCTATTATCACCCCCAAATTTGTCTACGAAAAAGTATTTTACTTGAGAAATAAAGAAAATGAAAGGTCATTTTTTTCTCATTCCTTTATAGGGTTTCTATCAATTTTTAAGACAGAATTAGTCAATTAGATTGGGAACCAAGCAAAGGAGAATTAAGGATGTCAAACCAATCTCTTAGTACCGTATTTTATATTCTTCTAAATGAATTGTTTTTAGAATATTCCTGAGGTCTTTCTATCATCCCAGGTTTTCAGGAAGTCATTCAACAGATATCCTTTAAATGTAGAGGGGAATCAGCATGAGTCTTCAATTGGTAAACTCTGTTCAACACTATATATATTACCTCACACTCATAATTCTCAAAGTATGTTTTTAATTTTACCCTTCTTTAAAATTTATCCCCAAACATCATGTCGAAATCCCATCCAGTTTTCAAGTAAAAAATGAAGAGAGGAGCATGAATAGAAGAAAAAATAAAGAGGATCATGAAATATCAGGGAACTGGGCAAGCCAGAAATGTCTGGAAATAGAACGGTTGTACTGTGAGTGTTTGGAGGTGTCAGTGCATCTTGCATACTGCGGATTCCACCTTACTTCAGGAACTACGTCATCATGTAAGTTACAACTTCATAGTGCTAAAGTAGCAATCATTCTGGTTTCTCAGGATATAAGCAAAGAAAATAAGATGTTCCCTTCCCAACAGTTTCCTGAGGACTAAGTTACAACATGTCTAAAATCATCGAGGATTTTCTAGTCACTACTGAGAAGAGGGTTTTTGCTTATCTCATTGTCTGGGAACAATGGTTTCAGTCACATTATTGCCACTGAATCACTATTGATATTCTTCAAGGAGAAATTACTGGGTTTTCCTTTTATTCATCAAGTCTACTTTGAAAAGAAAGGCCACACTCCTAAGAGCAATTTATTCTTTTATTTTTCTCAAAATCTGACCTCAGGATCTACATAGTTAGTTAGGGATCCTGATAATTCAGAAGTAGGAAATGTTCACAGACCATCCCTCCAGTTCAAAAGAGAACATTTGGGCTTCCCTGGTGGCGCAGTGGTTGAGAGTCCGCCTGCCGATTCAGGGGACGTGGGTTCATACCCCGGTCCGGGAAGATCCCACATGCCGCAGAGCGGCTGGGCCCATGAGCCATGGCTGCGGAGCCTGTGCTCCGCAACGGGAGAGGCCACAATAGTGAGAGGCCCGCGTACCACAAAAGAAAAAAAAAAAAAAAAGATACCACAAAAAAAAAAAAAAAAAAAAGGGAACATTAACCATTCTAAAGTGGATACCTTCCAAACGATCATATAGGAAGTGTAAACCTTGAGCTTAAATTGTGGATAATTTCTCCAAATGAATTATACCTCTAATTTCTTCCAATTTTTTTCTTATTTTCAATTTGAAATAAAGATGTCAAAACAACTGTATGCGTGTTTATTCTACATAGTTGAAGCGCAGTTTAATTAACCTTTTTATTACAGGAGCCAATTGGTGGCTTTAAATATTTGAATGTCTCCCATAGATAAGAGGAATAAGAGTTTTTATACGTAACATCTGAGAACAGGACCAAGGGCTGGGAACTTACAAAGATATCCTGATAGAAATCCCATTCTACTAGAAAAAAAGAATTGTTTAAGAATTTGAAGAGGAAGATGCCTTGGGGAACAGTGAAATCCCATCCCTAGTGATTTTCAAGGAGTGCTTAATCAAGGATGCTCTGCAGGTTGTTCTTGCATTTTTGTAGAAGGTTGGAGAAAAGAACCATAATCTCCCTTTCAACCATAACCATGACACTCATTTCTCGAATACCTGGTTGCTAAGAAGGGTGATTTGAATACATAACCGGGGAAGGGAGTGGAACATCTGCTTAACACCAACACCGTGTGTAGACAATGTGCTCTTTTCCTTATTTAATAAGACTAGCATTCCCATGAGACAAGTATTGCACCACTTGTTGATGAACTCCTAGGGTTCAGGCCTAAGACCTGGCAGAATAAAGTGAACTCTAACCCTTCAGATTCCAAAATTCTTGTTTCTTCCACAAGTAATACGGCTTCTTTATCCTTTCTCTGTAATTGCTTCTACAATCAATTGTCTTCGAGACCAATTTTAGAAAGAGATGTAAAGAGAACTACTTCCAACTGATTTTTCAACACAAGATGCATCCTCAAGGCATATGCCATTTGTTTCTGCTCCTTGGGATTTCGCATATATATATTTTAACGAGGATTGTGCATTATGTGTGTTCAAGTCTAACTGCTTGCTGGGCAAATTGCTCTCCACACATAAACAACGAACACCACAAGGCTAAACTAGGGGCTCCTTTCTCATTTTGCAATCTCCTGCTGCACCAAGCATAGTGCTTGGTATTAAAGGCACTCATCAAATAAATGTTTAATTGAACCTAATATTATTCTTGGAAATGTTTACAGCATATGTTAGTGGAACAACTATATGACTTAAAGTCAATGACTTTGTGAATCCTGGCTACCACACTGATAGGCTGTGCTACTTGGAAAATTTATTCAATCTCTCTGAATCTAATTCCTCACATGTAAGATATTAATCATAATACCTACTTTTCTGGGTTATTGTGAGGATCAAAGATAATTTATGTAAAATACCAAGGCTATTGCTTATCACATAGAAGGCACGTAGTAAACAGTAACTATTATTATCCTCTATTTGTCAGCTTCTTATGATAATCAACACCTGCATGAGTTTGAAACTATAAAGAGATTTTGCCAGTAGTTCTACTGTTAGATGGTTCACTATATACCTGTTTTTATTCCAGAAGGCTGACTGCAGATAGCTTTCTGAAGGAAATTGCTCCAGTTAGGTGACGACGAATGACATTTTTCTAAGAAACATAAATAAAATTCCCTGGATTTAAAAAAAGCATTATTTACAGTATACCCAGTGATACTCATAGAAGAATCAGAGAGCAATTTATTACCAAAAAATATGCTACTGATAGTAGCTTGATAGATTTCAGAAAAGGGTGCCATCAGCAGAAGTCTTCAAGAACATTGGTAGCCCTAGGACTGGAATGGCATGGATGAGAGGTATCCTGAAGAGTAAGCACAGAAGTATGAGGTGAAGGGAAGAAGAAACTTGTGGGTGGGGACCTTGGATGAGCTTGTGGTGAATATTAAATTACTGGAGGAATTGGATGGATAAGACAGGGCCAACTTATGGTGACCTTTGGCCTAAAAGGAAATGAACTCCAACTCAAACTTGCTTAGGCAAAAAAGAGAATATATTCGCTCTGTTAGTCAGGAAGTTCAGATTTTCCGGCAAGGCTAAATCCCGGACTACAAAAGATACTGTCAGAGGTCTCTTCTCTGAGCTCAGCTTGCCTTGTAACGGCCTCATTCTTTCTGAACTCTAGAATACTTCTTCCATGTTGCCAGGGAACATGGCCAGGGGCAAGCCCAAAATATCTGGCTCCAAGCTTAGCAATTTCAGTGAAAAGAGCATTTCTTTATACTAGCGGTTTTTAAAGTGTGGTTTACAGATTCCCAGGGAGCCCCCCATGGCATTTTCAGGGATCTACAAGGTCAAAACTACTTTCATAATAATACTAAGGCATTATTTTCCTGTTTTACTGTGTTGGTATTTGCACTAATGATGCAAAGCAATGTTGGCTAAAACTGCTGGTGCCTTAGCCAGAGGCCCCAAATCATACTAACAAGTCATTTATTTACTACCACATGGTTGCAGTTGGAAAAAAAAATTTTAAAGCCACTTTTACTTAAGAATGCCATTGATGAAACAGTAAAAGTTATTACTTTTATTAAATCTCAACTCTTGAGTATATGAGCTTTTAATATTCTGTGTAACGAAATAGGAAGTGTACGTAAAACACTTTTGCTTCACACCGAAGTATAGTCAGGTGGTAAGGAAAAGCACCCTGGCAGATATTTGAGTTGTGAGCTGAACTAGTCACATTTACATGGAATACCATTTTAACTTGACAACTGATAGGTAAACTGTGGTTATTTGGATTTGGGGATTTAGTATACATATTCTGGACAGTGTTTACAGCAAATGATAAAATTTGAGCTTTCTCATTTTGAATTTTATTTATTTATTTATTTTTGGCCACGCTGCACAGCTTGCGGGATCTTAGTTCCCAACCAGGGACTGAACCTGGGTCCTCAGCAGTGAAAGTGCAGAGTCCTAACCCCTGGACCACCAGGGAATGCCTTCATTTTGAATTTTAGAACACGTGTGTGTACCATTGTGAGCATGACAGCGTCCAAATACATAAAGCCTTTCCTGATGAGGTCACTGGTGATGTTGGCTGGAATGTGGATTTTTGGCATCTTATAATGAAATGTGACAATATTTGCATATCTCAGTGAACTCATATTTTCCAAATGATCAACACATGATATTACAAAGTCATACATGGGTAAAAGATCCATTCAAAGGGCACAACAGATCAGTGCATTTTAGTGTAGCTGAGTACAAAAAGGTCATCTATATGGTTTAACTAACCTTTAAGAAAGTACCACTTGTCAAGTGTTAGTATAGTATCAAAGAAAAATATTCATAATATTTATAAGGGCTATTATAATAATTATCCCTTTTCCAACTACCTATCTGAGGCCATATTTTCTTCATATAACAACATATACATTTAATTGTAATGACATACTATACAGATTGAATGCAGAAGCAAGTTTGCCTATTAAGCCAAATATTAAAGAGATTTGTAAAAATGTAAAGCAATATTATTCTCAATTTTTTTGTTTTAGAAAATATTTATGCAATTTAAAATATATTATTTATGTGCCTTGACAATGGCTGGGGTAGTTTGGATCATGGGAACACCTCTTTTGTAGCATATGGGAGGAGAAGGCAGTGCTATGATAACAGCCTCCCTTGAGAGGCTGAGAGAATAAGGGGATAACAGCCTCCCTTTTAAATGCAGAGTGTTACTGAGAGAATAAGGGGATAGTGAAGCTGAACAGGCAAGCACAGCATGTGTACCCTACAGACAGTGATATTTATACCGTTCATTTCTGAAATATTCCCCGTGAAGCATCATGCAGATTATTTCAGTGGAGAGGACCAGAGTCAGAGGCACTTCCTACTACTAAATAACTGGACTTAAATTATGATAATAAAATTAGAAAGAAAAATATATATCAAAAAATGAAAGAATAATAATACTCTCTGTCAGATGGGTATGAGATACAGGAAAAGAGGCAAAGATGACTCCAAGATTCCTAGCCTTAGAAAGGGATACAAATGTGTATTTATAGGTGGCAGGAAGAAGATGCGTTTAAGGCTGGAAGCCAAAAACATACCATTTCATCAGGAGACTATGCCCTTTTTAAATGCATGTCAGATTCAGCTGAGCATGACCATGAGTTGAAGTCACATGGGTATTTTAAGGTACCATAGATGCCTAAAGGGATATAGTCTTAACATTCCTCAGTCTCTGCTTCCAAGAGATCAGATGGGGGTCTTTGGATCTATTTTTTCAATATCTCTTGAGAAAGAAAACATTATAATGATTCAGCTTTATGGTGAAGAGTTAGTACACAGTTTCACTATCAAGGCAAAGTGAATGACGGGAAACATTTTCAGTTGACTGGAGCTTCCTGAGTCTGTGTACTCAAGCCAAGGACCCCACTTTCTGCTCCCAGCAGTTACTTCTACCCTATCAGGTGGTCTTTCCCCCTCTAATTCTCCTTCTTAGTTTATAAACTGTATCTAAGAATTTCCTTATAGGGACACTTTGAAGTCTCATTAGTTAACATTTACGAAGTGCTAAGTATTATATGAATACGGAAAGTGGTAAGGATGATTACTCTATGGCTCTATTTTTATACCATATCTTTCTTGCCAATTGCCTCTATCACATTGTAGGATTAGAAGACAACAGTTAAAATGAAAATTGGAGTATAGAAGAGAAGACTAGGAGGCAAAGGGCATGGAGGTGAGAAGTACTTTCAGATGGCATTTGAAAGCAGAATATTAATCAACAAGACAGAAAAATACTAGGAATTTAATCATGGCAGCAACCAACAAAGCTAACTGTGTGAGTTAAGCTAGTATATGAGGACAAAAGATGCCTCAGAAATGTAAGGTGACAGGACGGAAGAATAACAAGACCACAATATATATGTTACGCCCAGGGAATCTTATAGCTTACTGACAGTGCCTTGATCTTTCTGAGGTGCTGAGTTAAGTGCTGTGGTAGTTTCTGAGTTATTTTGTAGCAGTCATGGACTTTTGGTCTGGTGACATTCGTCCCCACTGTTTCCAGAAGATCCAGGGAAATATCATCTCATCTTCTGGCAACAAGAAGGGATGGGTGGGAATTTAAGGGCGTGTGTGTGTGTGTGTGTGTGTGTGTGTGTGTGTGTGTGTGTGTGTGTGTGTGTGTGTAATCTGGGCAACAGCAAACAGCAGGCAATGCAATTCCATTCTCAAGTGCTATTGTTAGGTACATAAATGAAGATTCCTGCACCCTGAACTTGAACAGACTCTGTGTTTAAATTGGCTGATATGGGCATTTTGCACAGGTCAGTTTGAGTGAGTTATTTCCCAGGATTCTTGCACATAAAGATTTTCATCTCATCTCTAAAATAAGCAAAATATAGGGCTGTGATGATAAATGAACCATACACAATCAACAGTTTCTAGGGCTTAAACATAGTGTGACTAAACATTTTCACACATCCTCCCATTATTTCCTTCACCTAAAATTAGATGCCATTGTAGCATTATCAACAGCATGTCCACCATCATCACTCGTTGATCAAAGATTTAAATTTTACACATGTAATCAACAGCCTTATGAAGGAACTGCTACTTAAATTGTATACCTGCCTCCTCTGTTCCAATATTATAAATTTAGGGGTTTCCAAAAGATGTGTTATTGATTAAATTTAGCACTTCTAGTTCCATAAGAAAAAGAATGTCGCTTGTCACAGAAAGTAGAGGAGTAATTTATTATATAAAGAAAGCTTGTAACAACCAAGTGAACAGAGAACACAAACATGCAAAACGTATGCTTTAGAATGCCTACAACCAATTCATATCAGTTCTTTCTCAGTCTGTAGTGCATGAGAATGGATGGTCTTCAGACAGCAAGCAGCAAAGCACGTAGGCTCTAGAGCCAAACACCTTGGATTCAAATCCTGCCTCCACCACTGACTAAGCATGGGCAGTTTAACTAACTTCTTTAGGCTTTGTGGAAGACATACCCTAGAGTGATCCTCAATGAGTCTCACCCTTGTATAATCCCCTCCCCTTGAGTGCTGGTTCTTAACCTGTAGAATGTATGGATTTGCTTCTAACCAATAGAATATGGCAACAGTCAAGAAATGTCATAAATGTAATTAAAGTTCCTAGTCAGTTCACTCTAGGTTAATCAAATACAGCCTTGTAAAACCCTGAGAATATGACCCAACTAAGCCAGGTCCAGATTCCTGACTATGTAAATGTGAGACAGTAAATGCACATGATGTTTTAAGCCGATCAGAATGTGGAAATTTGTTATGCAGCAATAGAAAACTAGTACAGGCTTCAATGTCCTCATATGTAAAATAGGAATAAAAGTACTATATATGCCACAGTATTGTTATGAAGTTAAAGGAAATTAAATATATAAAATGCTTAACATAGTCCCAGAAATATAGATAGCTATACAATAGATATATTAGCTCTTATATCCACTTCAAAAAGGAGATCAGAAGAAAAAATTTGTCATGGCACCTGTTTTCAGGTGAACTTGCTAATTCATGTAACAATTAGGCCCATTGATAGTATCATATTTAGAGACCCCAGTGTGAGATGCCTCAGAAACTTGCAGAATTAAGGCAGTGCTTATCCTTGTCTTTCAACGAGAAATGAAAGTTTAATTAAACTGTAAGATGTCAGTACTAAACATAAATAGTTTGCACAGTATTTTTTCTTAAAGATTTTTGCTAAAATCAATGAAATCACCATAGTATTGAGATTGATAATCAAAATCATGAAATCCTCCACTGGTTATTGGTGGAGGAAGCTCTGAGGATATGGCGCATTCCACTCATCAAGGCAAGGGTGGGTAGCACAGAAACAGCTCTGCCTTACTTTACCTTAGTAGTCAAGGCTTCAAATAACTGGACCAGGTAAACTTCTAGAGGTGGTCATCAAATTTCCCAAAATTTTCTACAGGGTATTTGGAACCACTGTCATTCCAATGTAGTCTAGTCACTACACCAGTTGACTACAAGTACACAGTTCATGTGAAGAAGAAAATTGGAAATGTTAATTAAGCTACCATTCAGAAAAATGGGGGGGAGGGTCCTTGAAACAGGAGCATGTACCCTAAAAACAAGAATAAGAGTGCTTCTAAATTCTGCTCCGAAATTTGTTACTAAATTCCAAATTCTGCTCCAGTATCATTTATAACCTCATTATAGAAAAAATTGTATAACCTAATGAGATATCACAAGTTGGTAAAAATGGTTGAAATAATTACACAGATTATTTCAAATATGGAATCATGTCCACAATCATTAAATATTGAAACTCTTCCTAAGTGCATGATATATATTAAAATAATAGCTAATTATTATATGAAGAATTATTAGCAAGATCCAAAATTTTTTCTTCAACATTCATAACATGTTGAAGAAAAAAGAAACAAATGTTTCAGTCAATTGAATACTTGACTAAATTCCATTAAACATAATAGGAAATGTTTAGATGCTTCTTTGGAGGTTTTCCACTAAATATTAAAATTTAAAATGTGCACACCATCGAGAGGTATTTATCCTTCCTGAAAGAGTAATAGTAGTCAAAATAATACACAGAAGATATTAATTTATCAAATCAAAATGCAAATATTACTAGAGGACACACAGAAAACTTGCTGAATAAACATGTATTAGAACGAATTACAAATTGTGAAAAGTTTTCCACTCAACGGTTAAATAAATGTACAGGTTTTAGATATATCTCAGTTTATAGTATTCACTAGACTCTTCCAAAAATAAAATAAATGAACAGCCACTACGGAAAACAGTATGTAGTTTCCTTAAAAAACTAAAAATAGAACTACCATATCATCCTGTAATCCCAGTCCTGGGTTTATATCTGAAGAAAACGAAAACACTAATTCAAAAAGATACATGCACCCCAGTGTTCACAGCAGCACTATCTACAATAGCCAAGATATGGAAGCAACCTAAGTGTCCATGAACATATTAATGGATGAAGAAGATGATATATGTGTGTGTGTGTGTGTGTGTTTGTGTGTGTGTGTGTGTCACTCAGGCATAAAAAAGAATGGAATTCTGCCACTTGCAATAATGTGGATCTAGAAGGCATTAAGCTTAGTGAAATAAGCCAGAGAAAGACAAACACTATATAATCACTTCTATATGAAATCTAAGATATAAAACAAACGAATGAATAAAACAAAAGAGAAACAGATTCTCAGATATAGAGAACAAACTAGTGGTTACCAATGGGGAGAGGGAAGGGGGGAGGGGCAAGATAGGGGTATGGGATTAAGAGATACAAACTACTATGTATAAAATAAATAAGCAATAGGATATATTGTACAGCACAGGAAAATATAGCTATTATTTTGTAATAACTTTAAAAGAAGTATAATCTATAAAAATATAAAATCACTGTAGTACAACTGAAACTAATATAATACTGTAAATCAACTATACTTTAATAAAAGAAAGAAAACAAAAAAAAGGAGGATTCTGGATTTTGTGATCCTCTTAAGGAAAGATGTACAAGATAAAATATATTCTTAGTAAATAATTTTTGACAAACAAAAGTTTATGGAAATTCCATGTAATAATATCTTCTAATGTATAGAAGCTTAGTTAGATTTTAAATATAGGCATACCTTGGAGATACTGTGGGATCAGTTTCACACAACTGCAATAAAGTGAATATTGCAATAAAGCAAGTCACACAGTTTTTTGGTTTCCTGGTGCATATGAAAGTTATGTTTACACTATACTGTAGTCTACTAAGTGTGCAATATCATTATGTACATTAAAAACATACACACCTTAATTTAAAAATACTTTATTGCTAAAAAGTGCTAACCATCATCTGAGCCTTCAGGGAGTCATAGTAGTAACATCAAAGAGCACTGATCACAGATTGCTATAACAAATATAATAGTGAAAAGTTTGAAATGTGAGATTTACCAAAATGTGACACAGAGACATGAAGTGAGCAAATGCTATTAGAAATATGGTGCCAACAGACTTGCCCCTTGAAGGATTGCCACAAACCTTCAATTTGTAAAAAATGCAATATCTGGGAAGCGTAATAAAAGTCCAATAAAACAAGGTATGTCTGTACATTATAAAATAAGTTACATAAACAGTATCACACATTAAATTTATTTGCTACATCATTCATATAATAATAATGCCAGCAAACAAACTGAAGTTAGAAAAGCACAAAATGCTACCAGATACCATCAATATGATTAACATCATAAGAAGACTTTAGAACATAACTTCTGGCTATGCAAACACTAACTTGCAGCAGATCAACATTCCTTCAAGTACAACTAGGAAGACTGTATACAATTTTTGAAGTCCAGTCGGAAGCATCAGACCAAGAAGCCAGAACCTGAAGATCAAAAATTCCAGAGAGAAGGGAAGGGTAGAGAAGTAAATCCAAAAATGTGTTCTGCTTTTCCCTTTGAAGTATTTGCTGATTTATGAGCAGTGTAAGACTATAGGCTAAGAAGCCCAGAATAATGTGTCAGCTAAAAGACTGAGAAGCTTAGCAGAGTGATAAGCAATCTCATTGTGTTCTGGAGACAAAAATTGACTTTCAGGGCTCATCAAGGAGATGAATACCCTGACTTTCAGATGCAACCTCTGAAGGACAACATCCTGAGAGTAAACTGAACATACTCAAGCCCTTTAAAAATACTGCATTCCAGACTGGAAGCAGCTCATTCTATCCCTGAATGAATTAAAGAGATCTACCTCTACTCTTACTACCTATCATAATCTAAAATTAATTCCCTCTATGAAGATATTACTATGATCATACACAATGCCTAGCATTCAATTAAAAATTACCGGATATACCAAGAAACATTATCAAGACAAAAAAAATGGAATATAGAAATAGACCAGCAGGTGATCTAGACATGAGAATTATCAGACACAGCCTTTAAAAGAGCTGAGATTAATATGTCCAAAAAATGATGATAAGAGAATTTTGGGAGAAAAGTGGAATATATTTTTAAAATTCAAACAGAAATTCTAAATATAACTGACAAATACAACTGAAATCAACAATTCAAGAGATGAGTTCATCAGTAGATTGGGCTCAGTTGAAAAGATGATTTTACTGAACAGAAAGATAGAAAATATGCAGATAAAGCATGAAAAAGTTATAGAAAATTCAGAAAACAATATAAGAAATATATAGGAGAGATTAAAATTTTTGATTCAGGGTAATCAGGGTTCTAAAAGAGTAACACAGAGAATGAGGCAGAAGCAATATTAAAGCAATATTAAATTTAATATTAAAGGCCTAGAATCTTCAAAAACTAATAAGGAACATCAGCCTGTATGGCAGGGGAGTCTGAGGGAGAATGGATATATGTATATGTATGGCTGAGTCACTTTGCTGCACACCTGAAATTATCACAACATTTTTAATTGGCTATACTCCAATACAAAATTAAAAATTAAAAAAAAACTAATAAACATCAGCCCACATATTCAAGACATGTTATAAATATCAAGAAGATAAAAAAATAATAAATTCACACTTAGGCATGCCATAGTAAAACTGCTAAATGCTAAAGAAATAGAAAAATCTTAAAGATAGCCAGATAAAACAGCCCCATTATTTTCAAAAAAGTAAAAATAAGACTGGGCTGAATTTTTAACAGAAAAGATGGCAGCCAGAAGATAATAAAAGGATATCTTTATAGTGCCAAAAACAAAGTGCCAAACTAGAATTATATAGTTCATGAAAATATTCTTCAGAAATGAAGGTGAAATTGAGATGTTTTCAGACAAACAAAAACTGGAAAATTCATCACCAGTAGAATTTCCTAAAACAATTAATAAAGGAAATTCCTCAGGCAAAAAGAAAACAATCCTAAACAGAAACATAAAATTCAAGAAGAAATAAAGGGTGGCAGAAAGTGGTAAATAAGGGGATAAATATGAATGAAGGTTGACTATACAAAACAATAATAGTAATGGGCTGAATTTAAAATATACCAAAAATATACGACAACAATAATGTGAAAGGCACAATAGGAATAAATGGAGTTAAGGTATTCTAAGGTTCTAGCAGAATCAGAGAATTGGAAAAAGTACTATTTTTTATTAGACTGCAATAAATCAAGGGTAAGCATTAAATAATAATAAAAGAAGGTATAACAGGCAAGGTAACTGAAATTAAAATGAAAATAGAAGTATTTTAATACTCGAAAAGACAATATAGTAAAATAATTATGAGAACAACATGACTAACAAACTTGACACATTTCATGTAAAATACTGCCCACATCAATTGCAGGATATGCATGCTTTTCACATGCACATGCAATATTTAACCAAACTGTCAATATATTGGGCTATAAAGAATTTCTCAGCAAATTTTCCAAGGATCAAAACCATATGGAGAATATTCTCTTGCTGAGATAATTCCCTTGTGTTTGGAAGTAATATATATCTAAATTAATTCATGGATCAAGAAGAAATCACAATGAAAAATTTAAAAATATTTTGAACTTAATGATAGTTAAGTATAAGACATAATAAAACTTGTGGAGTGCAGTTAAAGTCATCCTTAGAAAGAAATATATAACCTGTGATTAATATATCAGAAAAGAAAGAAATGTTGAAAATCAATGATCTAAGGACTCAACTTACATAAAAACTTTATTCTATTAGAAATAGAATAAAACACAATTAATTCAATAGATAAAATTAACAAAACTGAAAGATATTGTTAAATATAAATAAAATGGATAAACCTGTAGGAAGATTGATAAGAAGTCTAATTAGGGTCAGTATGGATCATAAAGGCCAAGGCTGTGAGGAGTAAGCAGCTGGGGGTCGAGTGGCACCAGCTATAGAAAGAGAGGCTCAGCGGCTGGGCTGGCTGTCAGAGGATCTGGTGGTTATTGATTCTGATGTCCAAGAAAACAACTGAGGGATCCAGGCCAAAACGCACGGTCATCTCAGAACTCAGTGACTGTACCCTCTTCATTGTCCCTCTTCACCTGCCGTTGCTTCCTTCTCCCTCATCCTGCCTCCTCATCATGTTTCCTTCTCACTTTCTCCCTATCCATTATTTTCTTACATGTTCTTTTCTTTGTGCCTCTGCTCTGTTTTTAAATATTTGATTTCTCTGTCCCTGTTTCTCTTCCTATCATTTCTCTTCTCCCCCATCTGCCTTCCCTTCAATCTCGGTCTGTCTGCCTTTTTCATTGTCTCCTGCACAGTTCTTCTCCTTCCTCTGTTATGTATCTTTCCTTTCCTGCGTTTCCTCCATTCTAGAGTCTCCTGCTACCCATCATATTAAATGACATACTTTTCCTAATTTAATGTAGCTATTCAATGAAGCTTTAAAACCCTAAATGTTAACTCTTACAAAAGACATTTAGAATTTTATATTCTCTCTTATAAAAAGATAAAAGCAAACAAATTATTTCCTTTTTCATGCATCTAACTCTTGGAAGATTTTTTTCCCAAGAGGGTCAGTGATTCTTAACAAGAAAAAAAAAAAAATTCTCCCTACTTGTATTCAAATTCCCTAAGTCATCATTTAAAAAAGCATCACCAACAATGAAATTCTTCATACATTATTCAATTTTACCATCGCATTGATTTACTATCTCTTTATTACACCACAGATCAAGAAGATGAGAATCTAACCTGGCCCACTGTTATAAATGGTAACAATTATATTCAACGTGGCTAGGTTTCTTTGAACATCACATTTAAAGGAGATGAGCATCTAGCCCAATAATAGCAGTAGCCATAGAAGCCATGGTAATAAAAAGCAATCACTAAACCGATTGTAAGTTCTCAGAATACATTGTTTCCCTGGCACTGACCAGCAGTTCATTTTATTTATTTATTTATTTTGTTGTGGTACGCGGGCCTCTCACAGTTGTGGCCTCTCCCGTTGCGGAGCACAGGCTCCGGACGCGCAGGCCCGGCCACCATGGCTCACGGGCCCAGCCGCTCCGCGGCATGTGGGATCTTCCCGGACCGGGGCACGAACCCGTGTCCCCTGCATCGGCAGGCGGACTCTCAACCACTGCGCCACCAGGGAAGCCCCAGCAGTTCATTTTAACACAAGACATCATTTCCAAACAACGTAGGACTGGTGTAATAAGATTATTGTACATTCTTTTGTTCACCCAGATCTCCATGTATTTTCCAACCTCTAATACTGAAATTGCTATCGAGGTTTATATTCTTTACTATCAACTTGGCATTAGCAGACTGGAAAAGAAAAAAGAAAAACAACCCCAGATTTGAAGAATTTATTGTATGCCATAGCACTTGCATCAATGAGGCTGAGCAGCTAGCTCAAAGCTCTTACGATATCACCACCTGTAACTCAAAGAGGAAAACGAGTATCTCTGATTTTTCAAAGGGTAAAGAGAGTACAATCGTACTTATTTGGTGTTCAAAGCTTTGACAGGAGAGGCCTGTCAGACATTATCAGCATGTGCCAGTTAGCACGCAGATTGTGGATATATTGTCCTTTAAAGTTGTCAGTCTACAAGTCTCAACCAATGTTTGCAAATCTGCGCAGCAAAAGCCGGAGATTGAGTAATTTTTTTTTTTTTTTTACTTTGCCACATTTCTCAAATTTTCTGTAATGAATGACAATTACCAGGAGGAAAAAAAAATTAAGGGTATCACATGAAAATCACATTTGGGAGATTTGGGAAATATTTGGGGCTATGTAATCTTTCTTAAAAACTACAAATTACAATAACATTTAATGAGCTTTAATGACACAATTATTCCATTAAATTTAGTGTTAATTAAATCTTTGTAAAGTCAGTAAATAGTGCCTTGCAACATAAAATCTGAGATTTGTTTACATGGCAAAACTCTTCCGTTATATATAATTAAATTTTTTCGGAAAAAAAAAAAGCCCCAAAGTTTACTGGCTGTGTTTCGAGAAGAGGGGTATGTCAGCACTCCAGCAGTATTTTCCTATCCATCATAGTACCCTCTGCTTTTCTCACCACCTACCCAACCCTCTAGAATGATTTCTCCCAGACGGAGAATATTTCTCAGACTTCTCTCTTCTACTGCCTTCCTTGGCGAATTTACAATGTCAAACAGAATAAATGCAATATCATATTTCATTAACAAGTAGGTAGCCCTCCTTTAAAGCCTTTTAGTTCAAGGTTTAGATTCTGAAAAAATCTATAGGGCTTCCCTGGTGGCACAGTGGTTGAGAGTCTGCCTGCCGATGCAGGGGACGCGGGTTCGTGCCCCGGTCCGCGAGGATCCCACATGCCGGGGAGCGGCTGGGCCCGTGAGCCATGGCCGCTGAGCCTGCGCGTCCGGAGCCTGTGCTCCGCAACGGGAGAGGCCGCAGCAGTGAGAGGCCCGCGTACCGCCAAAAAAAGAAAACAAAAAAAACTATAAACCTTATTCATCCATTTCAGAATAATCAAGGGCAAACGGAGTTTGAAAACTTTCCCGCAAAATACTCTAGAAAAAATTTTTTTATTTTAGTTGTAATCCTAAATCAGGGCCAAAGGTAGGCATGTTCTTCTACAAAGAACAACTCTGTTTCTTAGGGTAACCAGTCCATTGTAGATAGAGTTCTGTTTCCTCCCAGACATTGGGTTCTCATTCAAACGTGAAACAGACATGTTCCTGCCTAGCTGAGTGGATGGCATACAGCTAATCTATCCTGTACAGGTTTAAGCATAGGTAAGTGGCTGGTGGACTTAGCATTAAGGATGTGGGTACAGATGTAAGATAGCAGGTAAAGGATAATCAGTAGTCCAGGGAGCCCTGGTACATCATCCTACAAAGCCTACAAGACAAGAGAAGCTGCCTAGCTCCAGACCCCTCTTCTGGGCAGAGCTGGGGTGAAGTACAGGTGAGCTGATCAACACGATAGGATAGAGTGAACACTTTAAATTTAACAAGCAGCATATTTAACACACCTTAATGTGCCCAACTTACTTATACCTGTGGATGTCGAGTTCAGGGCATGGGCATATCCTCCAAGCAAACTCCCACTAAGCCCCTGACTGCTGGTTTGTGAAAGACGACCAATCCTGTCATCACCAAACAACTTGGATGGAAAATTCGGGACTAACTTTTGTAGCAGTTATTAATATTCACAGTCATGAATTCAAGTGGTAAATACATAAATTTATCTCCCATTTTTGAGTACTCTTGCTTCTCAAGTGGCCATTTCTGCTACTGAGCCAAGTGCATGATTTTCTCAGTCTTTCTTGGGAAATACTCAGTCTCATTTCCTCCCTCATAACTAAACAACAAAATTAGATTACAGTGCAATAGTTCTCTCTCAATGCCATGAAGAATGTGCATTATCTTTATTTAGTTCTTGGATGACTGTCATTTCCCGATCAGAGGGGGAGACTTTTGATTTCCTACTGAAGATAAAAGAAACCTCTTCCCATATTTATAATTTTCCTAATAGGAAGTCACCCCTGTATTCTTAAACTTAATAAAATGGTTTCCTTTATCAATACCCTAGTAGTCTACAACTCAATAAAATTCCAGTGGCCATTTATTGAAGTCTTACTATATGCCAGGCACCATACTAATTGCTTTACATATATGATAGCTTAATTCCCACAACCCTATTATCATCTCTATTTTATAAGCAGGGAGGCTATGGCCCAGAGAGTTAAGGAACTTGGTTTACCATCCCACAGCTACTAACTGGTAGAACTGAGTTTGAACTAGTCTGGCTACATAGAGCCCTCATGCCTAATCCCATAGCATACCACCTTTCTACAAGTGTCTGCCTTTTTTCAGAGTTTCTAGTAACACTTTCAAGATAATTTCAGTGACCATATTTTCATAATAAAACTTAAAAAAGAAACCACATTTTTTCCAAGAGGTTTCATGACAATTTGTTGTTATTTTTCTAACTTGTTTATTTGAATAAGTACCACCCAGTGATGATGGAATGTTCTTTGTACAAAATACTAAAAACTATTTCAATATTTCTTGATATTGTTATGTCCCCTTATTATCTGAAGAGTCATCGGAAGGAAGTTATCAGAGGATGTATCCTTTAAAATAATGATTACTAAAAAATACCAAAATACTTAGCCACATAAGTAAAACACAAATGGTTAGTCTGAATTATTAGCCAAATGAGTTATCAAAGGTTGTAACATACTTAAAGAATTAACATTGCAAATGATAATTATCATAATGTTGCAAAATGACAACCTGTGGTTATTTAGTAAATATAATGATTATCCTGGATCCTTAAATAGAACATTTCCTGAGCACAATTAAGAATTCATAGCACAAAAGAAATCCAAAAGTATTTTTGCTGAGGTGATGGAAATGTCCTAAAACTCGACTGTGGTGCTAATTGTGCAATTCTGAATATACTAAAATTCACTGAGTTGTACAGTTAAAATGGATAAATGTTATAGTATATAAATTATATTCCAATAAAGCTATTTTTTTTAAAAAAAGAAAATACAGGAGAAAAGAAAAGAAAATGTTGCTGAGGCTTTAAAATATTACTCTCATCATTAATTATCATTTGCTGACGAAACCAGGCATCATGTTAAACAGGTAATAAATGTCACCAGCGTGGGGTTTGTACAAGCTTGAGACTCTTCCCTAGTATCTTGCAGGCACAGGAATTCAAGAAACTTTTGAATTCAAGAAACAGAGGTCTTTTGGCCTCTGACCTTCAACTGTCTACAAACTGCATTTCCTTCTGTTTGGAACATTCTCTCTAACCTCTTCATGCAAGCTGCACATCTTCAGTTCTCTGCTTCAAAGTCATCGCCTTGGGGAAGTCTGCTTTGGTTCTGTGCGTATGCCATTCCCATGCGGGTTAGGAAGCCACCATGTGCTCCGAGAGCCCGCATTCCACTGCTCAGGGCACTTAGCGTCCACTCTTGCAGATGCATCCATAACGCCCAAGGAGGAAAGACACGTGTCTGCCACGCTCACTACTGAATCTCCCACAGCTAACACAGTGCAGGGGAAAATATTAGATACTCAGTAAATCATCACCGAATGAATGAATAGCCTAACCTGAATTGGTGCAGGAGATATCAAGTTTTTGTTTCATTTTGTTTCCTTTTGTTTTATAGACTGCTGTCCCTATCTGTAAATTGTTCAATCTGTGGGGATAAAGATATTTAAACAATGGTAATGTCATATGGTAAGTATATGCATATGCTATTAATTGAGGCACAAATAAGATACAGTGGGAAACTTGATTTACTCCCTATGTTCACTTTTATTAAAATAAATAATTAAGATTCATAATATGAACCAAATATGTGATAGGGAAGATTTAGTAAGATAAAGACTTATAAGACTGTTTATTTCCTTTTAGATATCATAAGCTACCAATATGGTGACTGTACTTCATCATCCCAAGAATGAAGGTTTTACATAGGTGTAGAGAGCTGAGGGAATAGCTATGTCACCATGTTAAAATTTTTCAGTTGTGCATTTACTAAAACTCACACATGCAAAGGGAAAACAACTGCTCCCAATGAGTTCTCTCCCCACCCCACCCCACCCCTGCGTGATTAGATGTTGAGTTGGGAGGGGTTACACTTCTTGAGGGTTACTTGGACGTTATCACTATGTAATTTACCAGATATTTGTGAAACCTTCTCTTTCCAGGTCAGGTTTGTCATGGGACATTGCTTGTCTCCCATAACATGGGATGGCATGAGGACACTAAAAATTCTCTGAGGTTCTGCCAGCTAAACATTCTTTTCTTTTGATTCAAACACATCACTCCAGGATCCTAGTGATGTGTTTCTATGAGGGTGTGAAGGAGGGGAGGTTGATTAGGGAGACTTAGACTGGAACAGGAGTGACATTTCTTGAGCATCTGTTATCTGCCTGGCACTGAACCAGGAGCATGACATGTATTGTTATGCTTCAACTTTCCAACAACCCAATGAAGTCATGACTTTCATTTTACACACGAGGATACTGAAACCCAGGCAAAGTACCCACAATTAACAGCTAGTGGGTCTAATATTTTTCCTAAGACCATTAAACTCCAGAGACTTCTCTCCAGACATATACTCCATGAATATTTATCTGTTCTCTGTGAAATCTGCCCATGGGATGAATATGAAGCAGACAGAACTCTTTAATATAATTTTTCTATTTTCTGGAAAAAGTTACTGCAAAATGGTATTTTAAAACCATACATATAGAAATAAAATGATACAAGCATTTTAAAGCAAGGAGATTTTTTTTTTTCAGAATCATCTAGGTGTTAAATCAATACTTTTGGCAAAGAAACAAAAACCCAGCCAACTGGGTTTACTAATTTTTCCAGGTATTCAGTTTAGATTTGAAGCAAATTGATTCTCATAACCACAGTACAGGTATAATTAACAGATTTATCGAGGATTTTTAACATACAGCAAGTGTCTTTTGAGTATATGTATAATAGCTTTCTACAGGGGGGACTTCAATGTCAGCCAAAGAAATAATCTCTCACAAAGGAAAAAAAATAGATTGGACAATTCAGCCTAAGTACCTTCAGGGTTTCCATGACAACGACAATTAGCACCATTTAACAAGAAAACAATGGATTTGTCAGTTCAGAATAGTAGTCAAATAAATGTCTTCTAATTTATTACTACCATTAGAAATACAAAGAGATAATTGAATACGGTACTGCGACTGCTCCCGCACATGCTTTGCAGCATGTGGTGGGGCGATCACGTCATTAGCATAAACAATATTGATCGTGTGGGCTGTGGGGGACTAAGATAGATTGCCTCCAGAAATCCCATCTGAACACTTACCACCATCCCAAATCAATTACCCTTTACAAGGTAAATAAGAACTGACATGTTCTTCGTTCCAAAATGCCCAAAAGACAGAAGGGATTCCCCTTCTCTACCTCCAATTTTGGCTGGGCAGCTCACTCCAAATTACAGAGGTGAATGAAAGGCAAATCAGCAAGCCAGAGCTGTCACCATTTCATGATTAGAGCCATGAAAACTTTCTGATCACCCTTTTTTTCTTGACTTTGCTTTTGAGATGTGAAAATATGACCATATCAATTCTCCAGCATATAAACCTGTCTGTGATTACTGCCTGCCTTTGACAGAGTCAGCACAGAGTTAGGCTATGAAGTAATGGGGCATGACAGCCTCTGCCTTTCCCATCCACCAGTGAATGCTTTGTTGCAATGCCCTCAGCCCGCTGGCAACTTTTGTACATCAACCTTATTTATTTGGTACTGTTATTTGAGGTTTGTAGCAAGTCACAAGTTAATTTGTTACAAAAATTTTCCTCTGGAAAAAAATTTTTTTTTCTTCCCCATATACACAGGGCAGGGAAGACAAAAGTACCTAAAAGTTTTGGTAATAACAACAGTTAGCTGGTATTGATTACCCAAGAGCACTTTGCAAGCATTTTATCATTTCATTGTCATAACAACCCTATGAAGAAAGCATTATTATTATCCTCATTTTATAGCTCAAGAAACCTAACCCCAGAAAAGTAACAGCCACAAATCACCCAGCCCAGCCAGTGGCTAAATCCCAAATAAATGTGAGGGTTTCAATCCTAACAGCATGGCCCAGGACTGGTTCAGTACTAATTATGCTACTCCAGTTGCTGAGGTCTAAAACTTCTAGGATTCTCCAGACCAAATAGATATTGTTAATGGAATGTATTCATACAAACTAATGTGTCTGCAGCATGTCTACCTGGCATTTCTTTTTGGAAGAGTTATTTGCCGTGAGAGGCAGAACAATGCAATGGAAAGAATGGAGTCCAGGGACCCAGGTTTAAATCCCAGCCCTGCAACACATCTGCTGGGTAAACTTGAGCAAGCTTCTGGGCCTTTCCGAATTCAAGTGTCCCTAACTGTAATATGCACGCTGCAAAGCTATGGGGAATATAAGAAGTGACATACGTTAAATGCTTTATAGGTAAGGGGCACTCTGAGAGTGGAGTCCATAATTATTTTGACCTTCTTAAAATCAGCTCCTTCAGATCCATCTCTGACCCCAGTTCCACCAGTTGCTCCAACAACAAAAGGTTTTCTAGCAAAATCCAAGTGGATTGTCTGCATGCTCTGAATCCTCCTAGTGGAGCCGATCAAGCGCTTTCCTTTCACTTTTAAATGAGGAAAATCTTACCCAGACACTTTTAGATACAGTGTTATCAGGTAAGGTTTCTAATCCCAGAGAGCCTGTCATTTTCTAATGAGGAAATTTGAGAGTCATGAAAAAGTCAACTTATATGAAACAGGATGATTCGAGGAGGAAATTAAATAGTGTCTGAGTCATGACTGCTGGATTGTGCTTGGCCTGGAGTGCAGAGGATGTAGAAAGGGCCATATACAGTGCACAGAGCATAACTAAATGAGCTAAAGCAGGGCCACTGGCAGCACTTGCTTAACTCTAAGGAAACAGGAGGGCTCTTTTGATCCTAATATATTCAAATAGATCCTGAAGAAGCCCTGGAAACAGCAGAGTGTTCTGAAATATTTAAAGGATGCTACTGAGATTCACAGTCCTCAAATTAGATCTGCGGCTGTTTCCTGCACTTCAGTCTAACCTTCCTTTCCATGCCTGTGATTATTCTTCTGGAAATTAAGGCTCTGGTTCATTTAAAAATCGGTTTACAATAAAGAGGCCCACAGGAAAACACAACAAATAACATACAAAGGAATCCCCATAAGGTTAACAGCTGATCTTTCAGCAGAAACTCTGAAAGCCAGAAGGGAGTGGCAGGATATAACTAAAGTTATGAAAGGAAAAAACCTACAACCAAGATTACTCTACCCAGCAAGGATCTCATTCAGATTTGACAGAGAAATTAAAACCTTTACAGACAAGCAAGAGCTGAGAGAGTTCAGCACCACCAAACCAGCTTTACAAACAATCCTAAAGGAACTTCTCTAGGCAGGAAACACAAGAGAAGGTAAAGACCTACAACAACAAACCCAAAACAATTAAGAAAATGGTAATAGGAACATACAAATCGATAATTACCTTAAATGTAAATGGATTAAATGCTCCAAACAAAAGACACAGACTGGCTGAATGGACACAAAAACAAGACCTGTATATATGCTGCCTACAAGAGACCCACTTCAGACATAGGGACACATACAGACTGAAAGTGAGGGGATGGAAAAAGATATTCCATGCAAATGGAAATCAAAAGAAAGCTGGGGTAGCAATTCTCATATCAGACAAAATAGACTTTAAAATAAAGAATGTTAGAAGAGACAAGGAAGGACACTACATAATGATCAAGGGATCAATCCAAGAAGAAGATATAACAACTGTAAATATTTATACACCCAACATAGGAGTACCTCAATACATAAGGCAAATGCTAAGAGCCCTAAAAGTGGAAACTGACAGTAACACAATAATAGTAAGGAACTTTAACACCCCACTTTAACCAATGGACAGATCATCCAAAATGAAAGTAAATAAGGAAACACAAGCTTTAAATGACAAATTAAACAAGATGGACTTAACTGCTATTTATAGGACATTCCATCCAAAAACAACAGATTACACTTTCTTCTCAAGTGCTCATGGAACATTCTCCAGGATAGATCATACCTTGGGTCACAAATCCAGCCTTGGTAAATTTAAGAAAAGTGAAATTGTCTCAAGTATCGTTTCCAACCATGACGCTATAAGACTAGATATCAATTACAGGAAAAAAAACTGTAAAAAATACAAACATGTGGAGGTTAAACAATACACTGCTAAATAACCAAGAGATCACTGAAGATATAAAAGAGGAAACCAAAAAATACCTAGAAACAAATGACAATGAAAACACGATGGCCCAAAACCAATGGGATGCGGCAAAAGCAGTTCTAAGAGGGAAGTTTATAGCAATACAATCCTACCTCAAGAAACAAGAAAAATATCAAATAAACAACCTAACTGTACACCTAAAGCAATTAGAAAAAAAAGAACAAAAAACCCTCAAAGTTCAAAGAAGGAAAGAAATCATAAAGATCAAATCAGAAATAAATGAAAAAGAAATGAAGGACACAATAGCAAAGATCAATAAAACTAAAAGCTGGGGGGGCTTCCCTGGTGGCGCAGTGGTTGGGAGTCTGCCTGCCAATGCAGGGGACACGGGTTCGTGCCCCGGTCCGGGAGGATCCCACATGCCGTGGAGTGGCTGGGCCCATGAGCAATGGCTGCTGAGCCTGCACGTCCGGAGCCTGTGCTCCTCAACGGGAGAGGCCACAGCAGTGAGAGGCCCGCGTACCGCAAAAAAAAATAAAATAAAATAAAAGCTGGTTCTTTGAGAAGATAAACAAAATTGATAAACCACTAGCCAGACTCATCAAGAAAAAAAGAGAAAGGACTCAAATCAACAGAATTAGAAATGAAAAAGGAGAAGTAACAACTGACACTGCAGAAATACAAAGGATCATGAAAGATTACTACAAGCAACTATATGCAATAAAATGGACAACCTGGAAGAAATGGACAAATTCTTAGAAAAGCACAACCTTCTAAGACTGAACCAGGAAGAAACAGAAAATATGAACAGACCAATCACAAGCACTGAAGTTGAAACTGTGATTAAAAATATTCCAACAAACAAAAGCCCAGGACCAGATGGCTTCACAGGTGAATTCTATCAAACATTAGGGGAAGAGATAACACCTACCCTTCTCAAACTATTCCAAAATATAGCAGAGGGAGGAACACTCCCAAACTCATTCTATGAGGCCACCATCACCGTGATACCAAAACCAGACAAAGATGCCACAAAGAAAGAAAACTACAGGCCAATATCCCTGATGAACATAGATGCAAAAATCCTCAACAAAATACTAGCAAACAGAATCCAACAGCACATTAAAAGGATCATACACCATGATCAAGTGGGGTTTATCCCAGGAATGCAAGGATTCTTCAATATACGCAAATCAATCAATGTGATACTCCTTATTAACAAACTGAAGAATAAAAACCATATGATCGGGCTTCCTTGGTGGCGCAGTGGTCAAGAGTCTGCCTGCCGATGCAGGGGACATGGGTTCGTGCCCCAGTCTGGGAAGATCCCACATGCCACGGAGTGGTTGAGCCCGTGAGCCATGGCCACTGAGGCTGCGCATCTGGAGCCTGTGCTCCGCAACAGGAGAGGCCACAACAGTGAGAGGCCCGCGTATCGCAAAAAACAAACAAACAAACAAAAACCATATGATCATCTCAAGAGATGCAGAAAAAGCTTTTGACAAAATTCAACACCCATTTATGATAAAAACCGTCCAGAAAGTAGGCATTACCTCAACATAATAAAGGCCATATATGACAAACATACAGCCAACATCATTCTCAATGGTGAAAAACAGAAACCATTTTCTCTAAAATCAGGAAAAAGACAAGGTTGCCCACTCTCAGTAAAACTGTCACTGTTTGCAGATGACATGATACTATACATAGAGGATCCTAAGGATGCTACCAGAAAACTACTAGAGCTAATCAATTAATTTGGTAAAGTATCAGGATACAAAATTAATGCACAGAAATCTCTTGCATTCCTATACACTAGTGATGAAAAATCTGAAAGAGAACTGAAGGAAACACTCCTATTTACCATTGCAACAAAAAGAATAAAATACCTAGGAATAAACCTACCTAAGGAGACAAAAGACCTATATGCAGAAAATTATAAGACACTGATGAAAGAAATTAAAGAGGGTACAAACAGATGGAGAGATATACCATGTTCTTGCACTGGAGGAATCAACATTGTGAAAATGACTATACTACCCAAAAAATCTACAAATTCAGTGCAATCCCTATCAAACTATCAATGGCATTTTTCACAGAACTACAACAAAGAATTTCACACTTTGTATGGAAACACAAAAGACTCTGAATAGCCAAAGCAATCTTGACAAAGAAAAATGGAGCTGGAAGAATCAGGCTCCCTGACTTCAGACTATACTACAAAGCTACAGTAATCAGCACAGTATGGTACTGGCACAAAAACAGAAATATACATCAATGGAACAGGATAGAAAGCCCAGAGATAAACCCACGCACATATGGTCACCTCATCTTTGATAAAGGAGGCAAGAATATACAATGCAGAAAAGACAGCCTCTTCAATAAGTGGTGCTGGGAAAACTGGACAGCTGCATGTAAAAGAATGAAATTAGAACACTCCCTAACACCATATGCAAAAATAAACTCAAAATGGATTAAAGACCTAAAAGTAAGGCCAGACACTATAAAGCTCTTAGAGGAAAACATAGGCAGAACACTCTATGACAAAAATCACAGCAAGATCCTTTTTGACCCACCTCCTGGAGAAATGGAAATAAAAACAAAAATAAACAAATGGGACCTAATGAAACTTAAAAGCTTTTGCATAGCAAACGAAACCATAAAGAAGATGAAAAGACAACCCTCAGAATGGGATAAAATATTTGCAAATGAAGCAACTGACAAAGGATTAATCTCCAAAATATACAAGTAGCTCATGCAGCTCAATATTAGAAAAACAAACCACCCAATCCAAAAATGGGCAGAAGGCTTAAACAGAAATTTCTCCAAAGAAGATATACAGATTGCCAACAAACACATGAAAGGATGCTCAACGTCACTAATCATTAGAGAAATGCAAATCAATACTACAATGAAGTATTACCTCACACCTCAGAATGGCCATCATCAAAAAATCTACAGACAATAAATGCTGGAGACGGTGTGGAGAAAGGGGAACCCTCTTGCACTGCTGGTGGGAATGTAAATTGATACAGCCACTATGGAGGACAGTATGGAGGTTCCTTAAAGAACTAAAAATAGAATTACCATATGACCCAGCAATCCTACTACTGGACATATTCCCTGAGAAACCATAATCAAAAAGTCATGTACCACAATGTTCATTGCAGCTCTATTTATAACAGCCAGGACATGGAAGCAATCTAAGTGTTCACTGACAGATGAATGGATAAAGAAGATGTGGCACATATATAAAATGGAATATTACTCAGCCATAAAACAAAACAAAATTGAGTTATTTGTAGTGAGGTGGATGGACCTAGAGTCTGTCATACAGAGCAAAGTTAAGTCAGAAAGAGAAAAACAAATACCGTATGCTAACACATATATGTGGAATCTAAAAAAAAAAAAAAAATGGTTCTGAAGAACCTAGGTGCAGGACAGGAATAAAGACGCAGACATAGAAAATGGACTTGAGGACACAGGGAGGGGGATGGGTAAACTGGGATGAAGTTAGAGAGTGGCATGGACATATATACACTACCAAATGTAAAATAGATAGCTAGTGGGAAGCAGCCACATAGCACAGGGAGATCAGCTCGGTGTTCTGTGACCACCTAGTAGGGTGGGGATAGGGAGGGTAGGAGGTAGATGCAAGAGGGAGGAGATATGAGGATATATGTATACGTATAGTTGATTCACTTTGTTATACAGCAGAAGCTAACACAACATTGTAAAGCAATTATACTACAGTAAAGATGTTAAAAAAAAAAAAAAAAGAGGCCCACAGAAGCCTGGCCTCTCCTGCCTTGTACATAGAGTTACCTGCATAGGACCACACCTGTGTTCTGTGAAATGAGGCGTCTGACAGGGAAACTGCTTTGGCCTGTGATCATGTCTTTTGACTCAAGGACTATACAGGGGGAACGTGTACCTCTACGTGTCTTGCAAATCCATTCACATTGCCAGCAACTCAAAACGGGAGCATGTGTCCACAATCTTTCCCTTCTTTTCAGAGTTTTAAACTTTTAGGACCTTGAAATTTTACAGATTAATGTTTCAAAGTCCCCTGTACTCACTTGGGAATTGTATCTTTAATTTTGAAAATATTTCAATTGAATAACTTTGACGGTTGGTGTTAAATTATGTCAGTAACCTTGTAGGTGAGTAAAGTAATATAAGCAAAAAATGCATTGGGCAAGTGGAATTAAACACTTTTGCATGTGTGCGTGCACACACACACATACACACATGCATGCCACGTACATATATACATACATACACATACACATACATATACATATATATGCAGTTGCTCCCTGTGAATGGCCTTGCTGAAATCATCGTTGGTATTATCAGCCAAACCTCCATAGATACTATGAGGCAGTATTCTGCATTATCACATTTCATCTAGTCAAAATCCAGATGGTTGTCAATGAAGAATGCTTTCCCCGCTAGGCAAAGTCTGACTTTGTGTGATCCAGGCCTTTTTGAAACATCTGCTTCCGTCACCAAAGGACGAGAATGATTTTTGTCTAGAGAGTTTTGAGTAGAATAATATACAAGCAGGAAGACCATTGATTGCTGTATTTTCTTCCTGTCTTTAAGCATATTTTAAAATATTGTTCTTTCAATTCTGCATCTTAAGGAAAAAAGTTGTGGAATTATGCCTTTAAATTTGTAGCAGGTGGCTGGGAAGGAGCTCCAGAGGGTCACATGTGCCCTCAGCAGGATGGAAATAGACACCTGCAACTCAGCATCTTTGGCAAGCGAGCATTTTCCTTACAATTTTTTAGCCTAAATGAAGCTCTCTCATTTAGAGACAGTTATTCTCTCTAAATTTTAAAATCAATCATTATAATTTTAGTCATTGTTTTCTTTATTTAATCATACTAAATAATAGGGATATAATATTTGTGAAAGTAGACAATAAAACTTGAGTCTCTCCTCCCGACAATGATTGGGAAACTAACCTGAGTGACTGAAAATTAGAGTCTAGGAAGCTGAAAGAAAAAGAAAACAAAACCTTGGCATGGGCATGAGGAAAGCTATGGAAATCTACTCCCATGAAAGCCAGCATTTCCATTTTCTCTCTTCAGTGCTAGCTGATATACTAATTAGTGAATATATTTATTTTATTGTATAATAATAAATATAGCATAGAGAGCATGTTTTCAGATTAAGTAAACTTTATGGTCTCTGCCCTGAACAAGGTTAGCATTTAACAGGAATTTATATATATATATATATATATATATATATATATGTATACATATTCATATAGAATTAGTATTATATAGAATATTATATAGAATTAATATTATATAGAATTAATATATATAAATAATATTATATAGAATAGAATTAATGTAGGATTGCCATTCTTTATACATATATATATGTATGTATGTATACACAGACACACACACACACACATATATATGTATATAAAATATCCAGAAAAGGGGGGAAGTATGCATTGGCATTTTAAAAACCTCTTCATTTCAGTTCTTGAATTCTCTGTTGGCAACATCATAATTCCTGCAGTAGCAACTATGACAGCCAAACAAAGGATTAAGGCTGTTTGTGGAAAAGCAGCAGCAGTTGAATTCATAAGCAAGAGAAATTCAATATACTTGTAAATGCCTCTCACAATAGAAAACGAGATAAAACATCGAGAAACAGAACTATTTATTTCTCTCATATTATTTGAATTCTAAAAGTAGTGAAGCCTTTTTATCTGGCACTTTCAAGATGGTATCTTGGATTCTGACCACGTACAAAACAATTCTTTGTAGTATTTACTTTTGGTATCTTATAAAATAATATTAAAATAAATTTAAAATAAAATTTTACCATTGGAAAAAAATTATTCCACTCTCCTAACATACTATTTTCATTTTTGTTTGCTCTTACCAACAAAGTGCCAATGTGTCAATTTACCTCGCCAACAGACACGTGTGTGTAACGTGCCCATTTCTAAATTTGTGTGTTAGTTTGGAGTATATGGGGGGCAAAGTGGAGAAAGGACGTACAGAGTAGGAGGTACATAAAAGAATAATGGGGGTGTTCGTTAAATGTTGGTTGAATGAATGAATACATAATTGGACTTTTTCAATACTGAACTCCTTCCTTGGAAGGAAAAGTAGCCTAGAATAAAGCATTTGTCTAGCACAATTAGTGGTTCCATTTTCTTCCAAAGCTTGGCTCAATAACAGAGAAAGTATGGGCTCCTTGTTAGCTTGAAAGCAGAAATAAGATGCCCTTTTCAATATCATTTTTTATTATAATTGACTATGAACTGCCTATATACCACTATCATAAGAACAATACACTTAATCATCATTTCCAATCTTTAACTAAATCCATTTCTAAGGCAATTACCTGTCTACTATTGATTGGCCATCTGTTTCCCTAGTAATTACATGAGCATATCACTTAGCAACAGGATGCACTTCTTTTTCATATTTCCATAGAACAACATGGTTATGGCTTTCAAGCAAGAAAACAATGAAGTCTTCTGTTATTACAAATAAACACATAGTCACATTCTCTGTGCACATCTGTGTGAATGGGTGTGGCTGTGTGCTCCTTTCACTCCTGGTTGCTGTAGTAAACAAGGGGAAAAGGATATTTGCCTTCCCTGGAGGCATAATAACATACATAATAACATATAATAATAATAACAACATAATAACAACAGCAGTGGCTATAGTAACTACCAGAGACTTACTACTTGCCAGACACTGCAACTTGCTAAAACTTTACATACATTATTTCACTCAAGGCTTACAACAATCTGATGAGCTTGGTATTTTTATACTTAACTGGGTAGTTTTATCCCATTTATAGATACAGAAATTGAGGCTTAAAAAGATTAATTTCCCTAAGGTCACAGAGTAAGTGACAACTGGAATTCTAAACCAGAATTATCCACTCAAAAGCCCACGTTCTTAACCGCTGTGTCCTTCAAGCTGATCACAAAATTAGTTCATTTACTACTTGAGCAGCTTGGTGCATTCAGAACAGCTTCATATGGATTAATAATGAAGAAGAGATTTAAAAGTGTCTCTGACTTCCTCCTTTAGACTCCTTCAGATGTTCCTTATTCTCCCGCCAGTATGTGGCTCAGTGCTTTGGGCTCAGTTTAAGCCCTGTGGGGACTGTTCTGGAAACCCCCAGACTCTAGTATAGATAGCAAAGGTCCTTGTCCAGGGAGTTTTATCCCCTTTCCAGAGAGTATCTTGGGAAAATAATTAGTCATTAAGTTTCTGTACATTAATTTGACATTTTCACTTGCCTGCTTTATGGTAGACAGCTTCACTTGAGTGACCCACAAACACTTCAGACTAAAAATCCAAAACTAAAGTCAATTCTATTTCTTTCTGACCCTCTCTATAACCCCAAACTGTCCTCAGTCCAGTGTCCCCCGCTTCTGTGAATGGCACTGTCAGATGAGGGTTTGCTCAACAGAACCTAATGAGTGCAATTCATCTACGACTCCTCTACCTCATCTGCTCACATGTCCAATCAATTACCAAGCCAGTTACCATTCCTGTCTTTCCACTTATTTCCATCCCCAGGCCACTAATATGTCTTGCTTTAGTTATTACAAAATTCCCCTACTGGTATTCCTGTACCCACTCTTGGCCTAGGCTATCTGGTCAGTCACTGCACTACAACTGGATTTTTATAAAATTACAAGTCTGATATTTTTAGTCTCCTAATAAATAGTATATAATTCCACATTGTCCTTAGAATGAAATTCCAATTCCTTTCTCATGTTCACATAGCTCTTCATACCCAGTTTCTGTATCACTCTCCATGCTCTCCTCTGGAGATGAATGAGTTCCCACCATTCCAGCCACACTGATTCACTTCTGCATCCTGAATATATCCTCCTCCTTCCAGGCCATTGCACTGGCTTTTCCTCAAGCTTAACCTGAGGAACACCAAGCACTAACCCTTTCTAGCTCACTAACTCTGACCCATTGCAAAACTCAATGCTGAAATTACCTCCTCCAGAAAGCCCTCCTTAATACTCAAGGTCAGAACAGATGTCCTTCCCAGGAGCCCTCATAACAGCTTTGACCTTCGCCATCATTGAGTTAGTTACACTGTTTTGCAGTCATTCATTCTCTTGTCACATTCCCACCATCACTGCAGTATCTCTAGGACCTAGGACACATCCTAGGTCCTACACTCCTACACAATGGAGTAGATGGAAACTCCATTTCTTGAGTGACTAATTGGCTAAATAAATACTAATGATAAGAAATTGGGGACTGAAAACCAGTATAGTTGGACTTGGACATTTTTTTCTTGGTTTCATATCATTAACTCTTTTGTTCCCTTTCTTCAACTTGACTAGATCATATGAGCAAGAATTTTCAAGTAGCTCTTTGATCTGGCAATGAGGAGAGGGAGTAATAGAAAGTGTTAGGTGGGTTCTAGGAAAGAAAAACATTAATCAATTCTAGCAATGTATACCCCAAAATACCTGCTTTATCAGCTATCAATATCTAGGTAGTTAAGAAAAAGATTATAAGTGATATATATAGAAAGCTGCTGATGCAAATTTCTATATAGAAACTCTTGACTTCTATGTGTAAACTACCAGCAGGATGTTCTCCCATGTCGGCTTTGCATTGGCAAGGGGGACTGTGGGGTGAAAGAGCTCTCTCACTCATCAGTTGTTTGACCTTAGGTAATTCATTTCAACCAAGGCATTTAGGCTTCAACCTCCTCATCTATAAAATGGGTGATTGAACTATCCTACCTCAAATTGGACTCTATGAGGTCTGCTTCTGTCAGTTTCTTTAAAATCCTTCTCTGTAAGTGCCTTGAGCTTTCACAGCCTATTGTTTTTATAACTGCTATTCTCCTTTACCTGGAACGCCCTTTTTTAGACTCCTTGTAAGGTAGCTCCTAGTCTGCTCAAGGACTCAACTCAAGTGCAAGTCTTCCAGGAAGCCTTCTTTGATCCTTCTATCAGGGATCAAGTCCAAGTTTCCTCAGCTCCATTTGTCATGGACTGACATGTCACTGACAACATCATCACGCTCTTCTATACTATTGATTTACCTTCATGAGTCTCTGAGTTGGCTTCAAGGTTAATATCAATAATAAAAATAATGATGAGCATTGATGAATGCTTACTATGTTCCAAGTACTCTGCCAAACTCTTTCCATGCATTTAATCATCACTATAGTCCTATTAATCCCTACTTTATACATAAGCAAACCAAGGTTCAGAGAGAGTCACTTCTAAATAAGTGACAAAAACTAAGCTTAAAACATTGTCCATCCTATTTCAGAGTCCAAATTCTTAACTGTTATGCTGTATTAACTCTTGAGAGCAAAATCTGTCCTATTTACCTGTGCACCTCCTGTACATGCCCAACACACAGTAGGAGTTAAGTAGGCAGATGAATAAATAAACAAGTGAATTAATGAGTATAGCAAAGAATCGATAATAAAATAGTAATAATAATAGCAATAATAAATAATAAGATAATATCAAACATGTTGATAACAAAATTTGAGAAATCTTATATAGGTAACATTGCCATGGTTTCTGTTCTATAATTCTTATCTACTTGCTGAAAGGTGGCTAAATGTTTACTACATTTTTATGATGAAAACTCTAAGACCTCTCTCATTCTCCTAAGTGAGCTAAATAAAGTGCTCAGCATAGGACCCAACATATAGTATGTGCCAATCAAATCTTACTTTTACTGAGCAAATGCCCTAAATGGTCTTTCCGGTGAGATGCCAAGTCTCAACCAAAGGGGTACCACACATGCAATTTCCAAGTCCTCAGGGACACTCTTGCTTTAGGTATATGTCCAAGATCTTGGCTCAACAGAGGATCCATCACAGGGAGATGACCATCACAGCCTTTGCCTTCAGGCTAAAGACAGATAAACCTAAGTTAAGGAACCATGCTTTGTTTTGTATTTTTTCCAATCCCTAAGTTTTTCAACTCCAGGAAAAACGGAGACAGAGCAGCAAGAGGAGAAAGAGGAATAAGGGGAAGAGTAGAAAGGAGAGGAGGGGAAGGAGGTGGACAAAGAGGAAAAGGAGAGGAAGAGGAGAGACGGGAAGAGGAGAAGGAGCAAGGCAACGCGAGGAAGAACACTGGGAGGAAGACAGGGAGAGGAGAGGGGACGAAGGAGCAGAGGCAGGTGAAAGAGAAGGCAAGCTTCTCCCCACAAACAGCTTTCCTGGCTTTAGAAGTGCTATGGACTGTGGGAGAAGCCCCAGCCTGAGAGCAGGAGGACAGGGACCAGCTTGGCCTCTTATTGACTCAGGGACCCCACGAGTGGTGTCTTTGCAAAGATAAAATCAGAGACTTAGACTAAAACTTTCTAAAATTTCTTCCAGGTCTACAATATTAACGATTCTACAGAAAACCCTGCTTTCAATTATTTTAAATCATGCCCGAAGAATGGACATTATACTTTCGATGTCTTTCAGGTAATATGAGAAAAAGCTATCAGTATTATCAGATTACAGTGGTGTTTCTTGATAATATTATCATTTGTATCAGTCGACTGAATAAAGCAGAGTGCTCTCCCTAATGCAGGTGATCCTCATCAGTCAGTTGAAGGCCTGAATAGAAAAAAAGGGGCAGATCTTCCCCAGTGAAAGGGAACTCCTCCTGCCTGACTCTTGAGCTGAGACATTAGTCTTTTGCTGCCTTTGGACTCAAACTGAAACACAGGCTTTTCTTGGGTTTCAAGCACACTGGCTTTTGGACTCGATCTTATGTTAGCAGCTCTCCTGCTTCTCAACCCTTTGGACTTGGATTGGAACTATATCATTGGCTCTCCTGGGCCCCCAGCTTGCTTACTGCAGATTTTGGGACTTCTCAGCCTCCATAACCGCCTGAGTCATTTCCTTATAAAATTTCTCTCTCTCTCTCAATAGACAGAGAGACAGATAAAGTTCTATTAGTTCTGTTTCTGGAGAACCCTGACTAAACACAGATCATTACAGAAGACAGATCAGCAAGGCCTGATAATTTCCCTCCTTCACTGGAACCATAAGACTTTTCCCAGCTAATTTTGTGGAGCTAACAATCTCCACAAGAACTAAGATTCAAGTCACAACAAGCTTTCTAGATCATGGAGCACCCAGTGAGCCACCTCAGAAATCACAATCATAGCTTTTCTGGGTCTCAAGTGAGCATTTCCTGAAACTCCAGGTCTCCAAGCCACGAAAGCCTTCTCTGGCTCCTTAATGCCGTGAAGCAGTTTCCAGAACTCTTCCCTCCTAGTTTGCAGTGTGTCTCTCACTTTTAATAGACTTTTCAGCAGACCCTCATCTTTCTTATAAAACAAATGCCGAACTGGTCAATTTAACATTGTTTTTTTCAGATAAATGCAGTGCAAATCATTAATCTTAATGGAAATATTTTGGAGAGTTCTTCAAGTAGGTTAATACTTGATAATTTTACCCTTTCTGACTTTCAGCATGTCCAGCCAGAGAATGAATTTTATTATCTAGAATTGTTTATTCCAAGTACACTGAAGACTTCCTCTTATAGAGCCTGTCAGGGAGAAAGTGACATAGAACACACTGAACATGTACATGCTATGAGAAAGAAAAAGAATTTTTTTAAAAATTACGATGGGGCCTCCCTGGTGGCGCAGTGGTTGAGAGTCCGCCTGCCGATGCAGGGGATATGGGTTCGTGCCCCGGTCCGGGAGGATCCCACGTGCCGCGGAGCGGCTGGGCCCGTGAGCCATGGCCACTGAGCTTGCGCATCCGGCAACGGGGAAGGCCACGACAGTGGGAGGCCCACATATCGCAAAAAAAAAAAAAAAAAAAAAAATTACGATGGCCTGATTCCCAAAAACTTTTCAAAAGAATGTAAAAGGCTTTGACCTTAATATAAGATTTGGCAGAAGAATTATTTCTGATTACATGCTTTTCTTGCTTTTTAACAAGATTTAAATTGGATCACTGATTTAAAATATTCATATTGAAAATTATTTCACAAAAAAATAAGATTAAATAGTTGCTGCTTTTAACTGTGGTCTTTAGAGACAGCCAAATTCTATTAAAGCTTGTTCTGCATTGTCTTTTTGTTCTAAATAATCTCTACTGGGATGATTATTGCTAATATTTAAATTAACCAAAGAAGCAATTAATTCTATTCTTATTAAATTAGAATGAATTAAATCTATAAGAACTTTATCATTCTAAAATTTTGCCTAACAATTAAATGATGTCTCCTTCACTAAGAAAAGTATTTTCGGCTGCAGATTTAAGTGTAATTTTTGAAATGAGCTGTATTCACAATAATTTTTCATCAATTTTATTTGTCTTAGGGAGATTTAATTTTTGATATGTAATAACTTGGGACAGTGAAATATGTCCCAGGATTTATACTTTCTTAATAACAAATAGCAAATGTAACAATCTCAAGATTTCTGGTCCAGATTTAGGGATAATAAAGATATTAGAACTAAGTAGAACACAGTTTCCATTTCTAAATAACCTTCCGTTTTCATTATGCCAAAAAGTTTAGGGATAGAATATACTACCCAAAGTCTTTACCTCACAAATAATTAAGATAAGAATTCAATAAGTAGTTAATAAGAGCTTCGTACTATAATACATTGGTACTGTGAACAACAGAAAAATAGAGATCACAAGTGAACTAAGGAGTAGCCCTTTCAGAAAAGGAAAAGTATGCAAATAAAAATGACTGTCAACATTAAGAAAGACTGACTATATAATTTAAGACTTACACTTCCACAGAAAGTGATGATCAGGACATGTAGTGTCTACATGAATCTGAGAAGTTCAAGTTGGCTCATATGTAGAATCTGGGTGTCTCCTGGGGTTTTAGTTCCAATGTATGTCTGCTATTGGATCTACGACTAGTCAAACAAACACTTGAAGGTCAGTAAACACAGAAAATGGAGATTTCCCTGTAAATCGGTTTATCCACCTTTCAACCTCTCTCGATTTACTGACCATGAGCCAGATAAATAAGACGCACATATCACAGAATGGTTTCCAACTTAGAGTCATGGGTAGAATTTTAAGGTCCTCTGGCAATATAAAGAGAGCTGATTCACAACCAAAACACTATATTTTGAGGACGTGATCAATGTGTCTTTTTAGAAACAGAACCATTAATCAAACAACAGATTAAGTAACACTATGTACATATCATTATACATGATAACAAAACATAAGCCACAGTCCCTTAAGGACATCATGGTTTTGATATTGAGAACAGAAGTAATTAGCATCATACACAACTAAGCAAAGCAGCAGTTAGGAGAAGGGCAAGACCAACTTGAGTTTAAAATTCCTAGTAGCTTTTTTCCATTGGCACATAAATGCAGATTGTCTTATCAGGCCAGGTATTAGTCAAAGTGAGCTTTCCAATCATTGTTCCTATTTTTTTTTGAAAAGGTCAGATTTGCTGAAAATGTTAGTGGGTCATTTGAGTTGAATATTAACAGTCACTGGAAATCCAATCAACAATATTTAGTGCTCACCTACTAGGTGTGAGACACTGAGCTTGCTATTTTAACAGCCATCTTTACCATCTACTTTTACCATAATGAGGGAACAAGTCAAGGGAATCTACTTCAGCCACAAAGATCCCTGAATTACCTTTAAACTTGAATGTAAATATTGTTACAAACTTATGGATAATTTTTTCTTGCCATTTAGAAATTTATTTTGTACTTAATAAAAGAGGTCTTTCACACTTGGATTTTTGTTAATTGTCACTTTCATGCATACAAAAAGAAAGGAGGACATAAGTTAAAGAAATTGGTTAAGATATTTCTAAGGTAAAGACAACTACATCACAATTGTCACTTGACCCTCAGCAATTGTAAGACCATCCTGATTTCAGAGATGTTAAAATGTGAAAAAATATATACAAATAACAGGCACTCATGTACATACTACCTTGCTTAAGATACAGAACAATGCTCAACACCATTAAAGTCCCTCATATATACCTCCCTCCTTTCCACACAAGATAACTACTACCCTGAATTTTGTATTCATCATTCCCTTGTTTTTCTCTAGTTTTACCAAATATATACCCAAAATATATATATTGTTGGGTCATATTTTTCCACACAGTTTGGCTCTGAGAAGCTCTACCAAGCTCTGCTTAGGCCAGCATTGCCATCCCCACTGATTTGGCCATGGGGAAGGTGTTCAACGTAGCATCTATTAATTTCTGAAGAAGTAGTGTTCTGAGGAATTCACCTGGGAAACATCGGCATGTCAAATGCAGAAGGATTTGCTGAGAGGAAATGGGGGGTAGGCAGACTGAGGCCAGATTGTGGAAGGGCCTGAATGGCACATGAGGGAATTTGGACTTTGTCCTGATGATGTCAGAGCCATCTGGTCTGTTTTAAAGGACATGGCATGATCTGACCTGTGCTTCAGGAGGGTTCCTCTGGCAGCAGGAAGATGGATGAATGTGGTGAGAGACTGCAGATAGGAAAACTAATCTGAAGACAATTAACAGTCCCTAATGAAAGGTGATAAGGGTATGAGCCAGGCCATAGACAGCAGTTAGAAAAGATGTAAACGGGTAGAGAAAGGACACTTCAGCTACATTTACCAATACTGGTGAAGACCAGAGGTGAGGAGATGGATGCTTAACAGACAACTCAGAGGATTTGAGCATGGGTGACAAAAATGTAAGTGGTGACTTTAGAAAAAAAAAGAAAGAATTAACTTTTTAGAAAAAATATTGTTTAGTTTGGCCACAGAACAAGATACAGTCATCCAATCATTCAATAATTTTCAAGTGTTAATAATCATGGCTGACTAAGGTGTCCCTTGTTCATATCTTCCTCAACAACAATTTGGTATTCACTCACAGACAGAGTCTCTTTGTGGGAGCTGTGGGATGCAGCACCATATGCCAAGAGACCCAGGAGGAGCCTGACCCAACCAGGCATCAGGTAATAGGCACATAGACTTGGTCCTGGCTCTGGACCCTGCAATGACCCATGAACCAGCTCCAGCCCCCTCTAAGCTATGGTCCAGAGGCTACAGAAAACACTGCCTTAGACAATCACCCATTGGCAAAAAAGCCTCTGAGGAAGCGCAGGTTTCCAGTGGGGAAGTTCCAGCACACTGTTGGGGCAAAAATACATGTTTGGACACACTGGAGAGGGCAGTATGTAACTGGAGGAAGTGACAGCTATTTCAAATGCAAAGATAGCAATGAAAAAAAATTTTCAGGAAAACATGGCGCCACTAGAGGATCACAATCATCATCCAGTAACCATTAACAAAGACACGAAGATCTATGATTTACTCGATAAAGAGTACAAAATAGCTGTTTTAAGGGAACCCAACGGGCCACAAGAAAGACAATTCAATGAAATCAGCAACACAATATATGAACAAAATGAGAAGTTTAACAGAGAGATAAAAAAGAATCAAACAAATTCTGGGGCTGAAGGATACAAAGAATTAAATGGAAAAAAAATGCAATACAGGTATCAACATCAGAATAGATCAAACAGAAGAAGAGCCTGTGAGTTTGAAGACAGGAACTTTGAAATAGTCTAGTCAGGGAGAACAAAGAAAAAGGATTGGAAAAGAGTAAAGAAAGTCTGCATGATCTACTGGGATACCAATCAAAGAGCCAACTGTGAATTACTGGAGTTTCAGAAAGAGAAGGCAAGGGGGCAGAAAGCTTATTTAATTAAATAATGGCTGAGAATATCCCAAATCTGGGGAGAGATTTGGATATCCAAGTTCATGAAGCTCATAGCTCACCAAATAAACTCAAAGAGATCCTCTCTAAGATACATCATAATAAAACTGTAAAAAATCAAAGACAGAGAGAATCTTTAACAGCTCCAAGAGAAAAGAAGCTTGCAACTTACAAGTGAACCCTTATAAGGCTATCAGATTTCCCAGTAGAAATCTTACAGACCAGGAGAGAATAGGATGATATAGCCAAAGTGCTGATAGAAAAAAATGCTATCCAAGAATACTCTATTCAGCAAATTTATCCTTCAGAAATGAAGGAGAGATAAAGACTTTCCCCAACAAAAAAAAGCTGTGAAAAAACATCACCAAAACACAGAGGATTTTCTTGGTTTTGTATAAATATTCAAATCTAAGCAGGAGTGTTTAAGAACTTCTGGGGTACATACAGTGATGTCCTGGAGTCAGCGTGCATCCCCTCATGAGGACCTATTGTTAAATTTTCAGAAATTCTGCAAGCCAGTTTTTTAAAATACACATTTCAAAAAATAAATTATATAACCTTACACTTAAATTTTATTGAAAACAAAGGCAATAAATACTCAAAATTTATTACTGCCTAATTATATTATAAATTTCACCATTATCTGTGCTCTTGCAGTTTTTATACCTCCTGTTACCTGTACAGTGGAAACACTACAAAGGGGGACAACTGTGCATCTCTGCCCAGCTCCATGTCCAGTGACATTGTATTCATAGCTTGGAATTGGTCAAGGTAGGAGTATTTACACTAGAGAAATTGGCAAATGCTACATGTCAGGCTTGGTGCCCTGCTTTGTTCACTATCTATATGTAATAAAGAGATGGAGAAAGTGTACTTAGCTAGTGTGACACAGGCAGAGAGTAACCTGGAATCTGGTCAGGGGCTGGGCAGGGGTTGGATTGTGTGGTGGCTTTCAGATCATAGAAAGGAGTTTGGATTTTATTTGTAGTGGAAAAGGGAAGATATAAAGGTTCAAATCAGGGGAAAGACATCACCTGATTTACATTTTGTTAAGTTCCCTCTGGTGGTCTATGGACTGGACCTAGAGAAGCTACTGTACTTGTGTGACAAAATGGTGATTTGGACTGGGGAGATGATCAGTAGTGAAGAAAGGTGGATGGATATGGGGTACATTCTGGAAGTGGAGCTGACAATCTTGGCATTATTCACAGGTCAACTATCTGACAAAGGATGAACACTGAGTATAAAATTAAATTGTAATCTTTAAATGTTATTTGATAAAACCTTAAGGTACAATTTTCAATAGGCTTTACTGCCAGGTGCAAATATTTTTACTACTGATTTCTGTTTCATTAATAAGAAGTGAAATGTAGAGACTGCCTATTCACATGTTCCTTTAGAGCTAATTCTGATGGGAACTGAGAGTCCTATCCTGATCTAACAGTCTCTAAATAGATCCCCACGTTTCCACACCTACATTCACTCTGCCTTTTCAAATTGCTGGTTCCTTCTCAACCTTCAGGTCTCAGTTTAAATGTTATTACCTGAGAGGGGCTTTTCCTGACCAATCTAAGAATGACTAGTATATTTTCCTCCATTTTTTTTTTCTATTTTAGCACCATGTTTGTTTCCTTCATAGCAATAGTCAAAGTTTAAAATTATTTACTTGGTTATTTAATATATCTATTTATATTGCCTTTCTCCCCACTACAACAATAATGGTTCCTGTCTTATTCAACATTTCATTCAAATATCAAGAACAGTGTTTGGTATATCACAGGCTTTTAGTAGTTATTCGGTAAATAAGAAAAAAATGACTAAGCTCATTTTCTTCAGGTGGACTCTTAGCATTGTGGTAGTGGTAGTAACAGTCATAAGCATAAGTAATAATTAGCCATTATTTATTGAGCACTTCTCATCTGCCATGTACTATTCTAAGCACTTTACATGAATGTACTTAACCCTTACTTAACTAACCCTCAGGGAGTCACTGTTAACATCCTTCCCATTTTACAGCTAAGGAAACTGAGGCACGGAGGTCAAGTAGCTTGTCCAAAGTTACACCACGAGTGAGGGCTAAGGTTTGCTCCTAAGCAGTCTTACTACACACTCATGGAATTTAACTACCACATATTATTCTGATAGAACCACACAGGCTTGAGATAGGGTCAGCCTTACGTTTGAGCACACAAGGAGGCTAATTCTTATAGGACCTGAGAATCTTATCATGTTCTATCAGCCTCCAAATATATCCTTATGTTTTTCTACCCATATTCACCCTGTCTCCTGCCTATATGTTCACCACTCTTTGCCTGGCCTGATATTCCCACCATCAGTGTTATTCCATGTAACTGTGTTGTTTCACATTTGGAAAGTCAGAATAGTCATTTTTTAAAATGTACCCATAGCAGGGCAGGGTCCAGGGTCTGGGGTGTGGGTGGACACCTCTCTGCTAGGGAAGTATTTTCCTCAGGACTTTTCCCACTAAATGGATTCAAATGAATGAGTTTATCACTTACATTTTAGAAGCTGCGAAGAGTCTAATGCTGAGCTTTTAAACTGGAGGGAAATTTGCTCATGAGGGCAAGTGCAGTGGCAGGAAATCTTGGTGGTCTTTGCTGGGAGTGTGCGAGGATGCATGAAAGCACCACTCGGGGTGAGAGGTCTTAGATTTTTGGATGAGGCGAGGCAAGTGCCATAGGAAGACTCACTGATAGGATCACCAAAGAAAGATGGGAGATGGAATAAAGTCAGGAAACAGAAATGTGGCACCAACACCCAGCTTTGCAAACCTTATGGTTTTAATTGGGGCAGAAAGAATATAAGGTGCTTTCCAGGCTGAGGCAGTCTTTCTTTAAGTCTTAAAGGCCCTCTGGTTTCAGGCGGATGGAACTTTCTACTAACAAGCAGAGGGTCCATATACCTTATTCTGGCTTCTGGAGCTCTGGCTTTTATGTTCTGTCTTTGACCATTTCTTTAACCTTCCCCTAATTTTGTCTTTGATTTGCTTAAGCTATCTACCCACCCCCCAAGGCAACAGTCCACAAGGGCCAGCAAATTCCTATATTTTAGATGCCAGAGCCATTAGTAAAAGTTCAAGCAATACATGTATAGGCTATCAATTACAATTTTGATGCCATCATTGGATTTTTAAAAAAACTTATTTGACTTGCTTGGGTAGTCATCTGACCATGTTTTTTGGTTGTTTTGGTACCATGTAGGCATAGTCAAATAATGCTATTACATTATCCCTTATCTACATTTTTTACAGATTGAATTATCCTGATATCATTAACATCTATGCCTAGAAAGTATTTTCTGATGCCTCACTAATTTTCCTTGCATTCCTGTTAACTTTCTCACAATTCATACCCTTTGATATGAATAGGACTTTAAGCAAGTTTATATTGATGCAAAACTTCGAATATAATACAAAGGCTAAAAATTCAGATATTTCCAAGTACATACATTCTGTGTGTGTCTGTGCACACATGTGTGTATATGTTGTGTTTATACATATAGATTTGACATTGTAGAAATAGAGCATCTGGTATTTTCATCCAGATGTTTGACATTATGTAGTGACTATAACCCAGTCAGCTATGTGCTTTAGGTCACATTTTTTTTCTTTTTTGTTCATTGATAGGTGTGACATGCAGATAATCAGAAGATTTGCTGCAATCAAGACACAGTACATCTATCATTTCTCCTTAATCTACCATATTAGATTAGCTTAAAAGGATTTGGTTTTAAGTAAGACACAGTCATTATCCACTAAGTACCTTCTTGTCTTCAAGTTATTTGCAAATTGATTGTATCAAGGTTTCTGCCAGTATTTTCTGAAGTATCCAAGTAAAGGTTACTTGTCTGTTCTGCTTGTTATATGACTCATGACTTCATTAAGTTCTCTACTGGTGACAGATTTCCCTGTTAACACTTCAAGATAAAACCTTTAGGGAACCAGGCATATGAATAAAAAGAACACATTAAAACCAAGGTTGGTGGAGTTGTTTCTATTGTTAGAGTTCCTACATATGAAATTCTGCCAGTATTTCAAATGCATACAGAATGCTTAAAAATACAATTTCCATTCTTAGTTGTATATTTAATATCAGGCTTAGCAAGCAAGATTATGAAAGATGCTTAGTTTATTAATTTTTACAACCACTGAACATGATAGACTCTTCAGTTTTGTTAGGTGATCATGACCTAGAAGGACCAAAAAGTTGAAAATTATAATAATTTTTAGGTTTTTCACTTTATAGATGCATTAAACTATACATAATAGAAAGTCAATGTTATTTCATGAACTGTATGCTTGATATGCAATAATATGTTGCTCCTACGGATAAGTGTCAGCATTTAAAAATTAAGTTGGGGACTTTCAAGATGGTGGAGGAGTAAGACGTGGAGATCAACTTCCTCTCCACAAATACATCAAAAATACATCTACTTGTGGAACATTCTCCTACAGAGCACCTATTGAACACTGGCAGAAGACCTCAGACTTCCCAAAAGGCAAAAAAATCGCCACGTACCTGTGTAGGGCAAAAGAAAAAAGAAAAAACGGAGACAAAAGAATAGGGATGGGACCTGCACCAGAGGGAGGGAGCTGTGAAGGAGGAAAAGTTTCCACACACCAGGAAGACCCTGCACTGGCGGAGATGGAGGGGTGCATGGGAGGGGAGCTTCGGGGCCGCGGAGGAGGGCGCAGCAGCAGGGGCGCAGAGGGCAAAGCTGAGAGATTCCCGCACGGAGGATCGGCGCCCGCACTCACCAGCCCGAGAGGCTTGTCTGTTCACCCGCGGGGGTAGGTGGAAGCTGGGAGCTGAGGCTCAGGCTTCGGAGGTCAGATCCCAGGGAGAGGACTGGGGTTGGCTGCGTGAACACAGCCTGAAGGGGGCCAGTGCACCACAGCTAGCCGGGAGGGAGTCCAGGAAAAAGTCTGGACCTGCCTAAGAGGTAAGAGACCGTTGTTTTGGGGTGCGCAAGGAGAGGGGATTCAGAGCACCGCCTAAACGAGCCCCAGAGACGGGCGCGAGCCATGGATATCAGCGCAGACACCAGAGACGGTCATGAAACGCTAAGGCTGCTACTGCAGGCACCAAGAAGCCTGTGTGCAAGCACTTGTCACTATCCACAACCCCCCGGGAGCCTGTGCAACACACCACTGCCAGGGTTCCGTGATCAGGGACAAGTTCCTCGGGAGAACACACAGCGTGCCTCAGGCTGTTGCAACGTCACGCCAGCCTCTGCCGCCACAGGCTCACCCCACACTCCAATTATAACTACCATTCCCCTCCCTCTGTTGGCATGACTGAGCCAGAGCCCCCTAATCAGCCACTGCTTTAATTCCGCCCTGTCTGGGCGGGAACAGATGCCTGAGGGCTACGTACACGGAGAGGAGGGGCCAAAACCAAAGCTGAACCCCAGGAGCTATGGAAACAAAGAAGAGAAAGGGAAATATCTCCCAGCAGCCTCAGGAGCAGTGGATTAAATCACCACAATCAACTTGAGGTACCCTAAATCTTTGGAATACAGGAATAGACAATGATTCATCCCAAAATTGAGGCAGAAGAATTTGGGAGCAACTGTAGACTTGGGGTTTGCTGACTGCGACCGATATGCTTCTGATTGTTATGTTTATCTTACTATAGGTTTTAGTGCTTGGTCTCATTGATGGATTTGTTTATTGCTTTGGTTGCTCTCTTCTTTATTATTATTATTATTATATTTTTTATTTTAATAATTTTTATTTATTTATTTTTCTTTCCTTTTTTCTCCCTTTTCTCCTGAGCCATGTGGCTCACAGGGTCTTGGTGCTCTGGCCTGGTGTCAGGCCTGAGCCTCTGAGGTGAGAGAGCTGAGTTCAGGACATTAGATTACCAGAGACCTCCCAGTCCACATAATATCAATCAGCAACAGCTCTCCCAAAGATTTCCATCTCAACGCTAAGACCCAGCTACACCCAACGGTCAGCAAGCTCCAGTGGTGGACGCCCCATGCCAATGAATTAGCAAGACAGGAACACAACCCCATCCATTAGCACACAGGTTGCCTAAAATCATACTAAGTTAACAGACATCCCAAAACACACCACCAGATGCGGCCCCGCCCACCAGACAGACAAGACCCAGCCCCACCCACCGGAACACAGGCACCAGTCCCCTCTACCAGGAAGCCTACACAAGCCACTGAACCAACCTCACCCACTAGGGGCAGACACCAAAAACAATGGGAACTATGAACCTGCAGCCTGTGAAAAGGAGACCCCAAACACAGTAAGTTAAGCAAAACGAGAAGACAGAGAAATATGCAGCAGATGAAGGAGTGAGGAAAAAACCCACCAGACCAAACAAATGAAGAGGAAATAGGCAGTCTATCTGAAAAAGAATTCAGAGTAATGATAGTAAAGATCCAAGATCTTGGAAACAGAATGCAGAAAATACAAGAAACGTTTAACAAAGAACTAGAAAAACTAAAGAGCAAACAAACAATGATGAACAACACAATAAATGAAATTTAAAATTCTCTAGAAGGAATCAATAGCAGAATAACTGAGGCAGAAGAACGGATAAATGACCTGGAAGATAAAATAGTGGAAATAACTACTGGAGAGAAGAATAAAGAAAAAAGGATGAAAAGAATTTAGGAAAGTCTCAGAGACCCTGGGACAACATTAAATGCACCAACATTCGAGTTATAGGGGTCCCAGAGGAGAAGAGAAAAAGGAAGGGATTGAGAAAATATTTGAAGAGATTATAGTTGAAAACTTTCCTAATATGGGAAAGGAAATAGTCAACCAAGTCTAGGAAGCGCAGAGAGCCCCATACAGGATAAATCCAAGGAGGAATCACGCCAAGACATATTAATCAAACTCTCAAAAATTAAATACAAAGAAAAAATATTAAAAGCAGCAAGGGAAAAGCAACAAATAACATACAAGGGAATCCCCAGAAGGTTAACAGCTCATCTTTCAGCAGAAACTCTGCAAGCCAGAAAGGAGTGGCAGGACATACTTAAAATGAAAAACCTACAACCAAGATTACTCTACCCAGCAAGGATCTCATTCAGATTCAACAGAGAAATTAAAATCTTTACAGACAAGCAAAAGCTAAGAGAATTCAGCACCACCAAACCAGCTCTACAAAAAATGCTAAAGGAATTTCCCTGGGCAGGAAACACAATAGAAGGAAAAGACTTACAAAGACAAACCCAAATCAATTAAGAAAATGGTAATAGAAACATACATATCGATAATTAGCTTAAATGTAAATGGATTAAATGCTCCAACCAAAAGGTACAGACTGGCTGAATGGATACAAAAACAAGACCCGTATATATGCTGTCTACAAAAGACCCACTTCAGACCTAGGGACACATACAACTGAAACTGAGGGGATGGAAAAAGATATTCCAAGGAAATGGAAATCAAAAGAAAGCTGGAGTAGCAATTCTCGTAACAGATAAAATAGACTTTAAAATGAAGACTATTACAAGAGACAAAGAAGGACACTACATAATGATCAAGGGATCAATCCAAGAGAAGAAATAACAATTGTAAATATTTATGCACCCAACATAGGAGCACATCAATACATAAGGCAAATGCTAACACTTGTAAAAGGGAAAATCGACAGTGACACAATAACAGTAGGTGACTTTAAGACCCCACCTTCACCAATGGAGAGATCATCCAAAATGAAAATAAATAAGGAAACACAAGCTTTAAATGATACATTAAACAAGATGGACTTAATGATATTTATAGGACATTCCATCAAAAACAACAGAATACACTTCTTTCTCAAGTGCTCATGGAACATTCTCTGGGATAGACCATATCTTGGGTCACAAATCAAGCCTTAATAAATTTAAGAAAATTGAAATTGTGTCAAGTATCATTTCTGACCACAATGCTATGAGACTAGATATCAATTACAGGATAAAAACTGTAAAAAATAAAAACACGTAGAGGCTAAACCATACACTACTAAATAACTAAGAGATCACTGAAGAAATAAAATAGGAAATGAAAAAATACCTAGAAACAAATGACAATGAAAACACGATAGCCTGAACCTATGGAATGCTGCAAAAGCAGTTCTAAAAGTTTATAGCAATAAAATCTTACCTCAAGAAATAAGAAAAACCTCAAATAAACAACCTAAACTTACACCTAAAGCAACTAGAGAAAAAAAAACAAAAAACCTTCCAAGTTCACAGAAGGAAAGAAATCATAAAGATCAGATCAGAAATAAATGAAAAAGAAATGAAGGACACAATAGCAAAGATCAATAAAACTAAAAGCTGTTTCTCTGAGAAGATAAACAAAATTGATAAACCATTAGCCAGACTCATCAAGAAAAAAAAAAGACTCAAATCAACAGAATTAGAAGTGAAAAATAACTGACACTGCAGAAATACAAAGGATTATGAGAGATTACTACAAGCAACTATATGCAATAAAATGGAAGAAACAGACAAATTCTTAGAAAAGCATAACCTTCCGAGACTGAACCAGGAAGAAATAGAAAATGTAAATAGACAATTCACAAGCACTGAAATTGAAACTGTGATGGAAAATCTTCCAACAAACAAAAGCCCCAGACTGGATGGCTTTACAGGCAAATTCTATCAAACATTTAGAGAAGAGCTAACACCTATCCTTCTCAAAGTCTTCAAAAAATTGCAGAGGAAGGAACACTCCCAAACTCATTCTACAAGGCCACCATCACTGTGATACCAAAACCAGACAAAGATGTCCCCAAAAAAGAAAACTACAGGCCAATATCCCTGATGAACATAGACGCGAAAACCCTCAACAAAACAGTAGCAAACAGAATCCAACAGCACATTAAAAGGATCATACACCATGATCAAGTGGGGTTTACCCCAGGAATGCAAGGGTTCTTCAATATACACAAATCAATCAATGTGATAAACCATATTAACAAATAGAAGGAGAAAAACCACATAATAACCTCAATAGATGCAGAAAGAGCTTTAGATAAAATTCAACACCCATTTATGATAAAAACACTCCAGAAAGGAGGCATAGAGGGAACCTACCTCAACACAGTAAAGGCCATATATGACAAAGCCACAGCCAACATCATTCTGAATTGTGAAAAACTGAAACCATTTCCTCTAAGATCAGGAATAAGACAAGGTTGCCCACTCTCACCACCATTATTCAACATAGTTTTGGAAGTTTTAGCCACAGCAATCAGAGAAGGAAAAGAAATAAAACGAATCCAAATCAGAAAAAGAAGAAGTAAAGATGTCACTGTTTGCAGATGACATGATACTATACATAGAGAATCCTAAAGATGCTACCAGAAAACTACTAGAGTTAATCAATTAATTTGGTAAAGTAGGAGGATACAAAAGTAATGCACAGAAATCTCTTGCATTCCTATACACTAGTGATGAAAAATCTGAAAGAGAACTGAAGGAAACACTCCCATTTACCACTGTCACAAAAAGAATAAAATACCTAGGAATAAACCTACCTAAGGAGACAAAAGACCTGTATGCAGAAAACTATAAGACACTGATGAAAGGAATTAAAGAGGGTACAAACAGATGGAGAGATAGACCATGTTCTTGCACTGGAAGAATCAACATTGTGAAAATGACTGTACTACCCAAAGCAATCTACAAATTCAATGCAATCCCTATCAAACTACCAATGGCATTTTCCACAGAACTAGAACAAAAAATTTCACAATTTGTATGGAAACACCAAAGACCCCGAATAGCCAAAGCAATCTTGACAAAGAAAAATGGAGCTGGAGTAATCAGGCTCCCTAACTTCAGACTATACTACAAAGCTACAGTAATCAGTACAGTATGGTACTGGCACAAAAACAGAAATATAGATCAATGGAACAGGATAGAAAGCCCAGAGATAAACCTACACACATATGGTCACCTCATCTTTGATAAAGGAGGCAAGAAAATACAATGGAGAAAAGACAGCCTCTTCAATAAGTGGTGCTAGGAAAACTGGACAGCTGCATGTAAAAGAGTGAAATTAGAACACTCCCTAACACCGTATGCAAAAATAAACTTAAAATGGATTAAATGTAAGGCCAGACACTATAAAGCTCTTAGAGGAAAACATAGGCAGAACACTCTATGACATAAATCACAGCAAGATCCCTTTGACCCATCTCCTAGAGAAATGGAAACAAAAACAAAAATAAACAAGTGGGACCTAATGAAACTTCAAAGCTTTTGCACAGCAAAGGAAACCATAAACAAGACCAAAAGACAACCCTCAGAATGGGAGAATATATTTGCAAATGAAGCAACTGACAAAGGATTAATCTCCAAAATATACAAGTAGCTCATACAGCTCACTATCAAAAAAACAAACAACCCAATCCAAAAACGGGCAGAAGACCGAAATAGACATTTCTCCAAAGAAGATATACAGATTGCCAACAAACACATGAAAGGATGCTCAACATCACTAATCATTAGAGAAATGTAAATCAAAACCACAATGAAGTATTACCTCACACCAGTCAGAATGACCATCATCAAAAAATCTACAGACAATAAATGCTGGAGAGAGTGTGGAGAAAAGGGAACCCTCTTGCACTGCTGGTGGGAATGTAAATTGATACAGCCACTATGGAGAACAGTATGGAGGTTCCTTAAAAAACTAAAAATAGAATTACCATATGACCCAGCAATCCCAGTACTGGGCATATACCCTGAGAAAACCATAATTCAAAAAGAGTCATGTAGCACAGTGTTCATTGCAGCTCTATTTACAATAGCCAGCACATGGAAGCAATCTAAGTGTCCACTGACAGATGAATGGATAAATAAGATATGGCACATATATACAATGGAATATTACTCAGCCATAAAACAAAAGAAAATTGAGTTATTTGTAGTGAGGTGGATGGACCTAGAGTCTGTCATACAGAGTGAAGTAAGTCAGAAAGAGAAAAACAAATACCGTATGCTAACACAGATATATGGAATCTAAAAAGAACATGGTTCTGAAGAACCTAGGTGCAGGACAGGAATAAAGAGGCAGACGTAGAAAATGGACTTGAGGACACAGGGAGAGGGATGGGTAAGCTGGGATGAAGTGAGAGAGTGGCATGGACATATATACACTACCAAATGTAATATATATATCTAGTGGGAAGCAGCCACATAGCACCGGAAGATCAGTTCGGTGCTTTGTGACCACCTATAGGGGTGGGATAGGAAGGGTGGGAGGAAGACGCAAGAGGGAGGGGATATGGGGATATATGTATACGCAGAGCTGATTCACTTTGTTATACAGCAGAAACTAACACAATATTGTAAATCAATTACACTCCAATAAAGATGTTAAAAAAAATAAGTTAATTTTACATATTGATATATCTAGAAGAAAGCATGATATAAAACGAATAGGAATGGACTTAGGAGCCCCATAGACCTGGTTTATGTCTCAGCTGGTCCACCTACAAGCTGTGTGACCTTGGACAAGGAACCTAAGCTCTTGAAGCCTCAGTTTCATCATCAGTAAGTCAGGGGGGTATTTCCTATATTGTCGATTTGTAATGGGCTCAAAGGATATGATATACTTAAGCTCAGCACAACATCTGACACATAGTAACTGATAACTGAACACTAGGGTTCCAAATATTCATAGGCTTTCTGGAGAGATGGGAACTATGACAGAAAATCTGATGAACCATTTGGGGCAATTGCTTTGCTCATTTCACCAGCACTGGGGCAATGCAATGGCATCTGAATCACTGCTGTGTGGTTTCTGGGATAGAGTCAGGTCTAGTTTGAAGCCAGGTTAACATTATATTTTATTGGTTTTCAGATTAGGCAGAACTACCCATATAGGGTAGCTATACCACATAACTGAGCTTTGAGATTACTTTTAGGCATGTATTGAATAGTATTCAGATCATAGAGACAAATAGAAAATTGGTATAGGCTCTAACCAAATTCATAATCAATAAATTAACATCATTAGGTACATGCCTGTTGTATATAGAGTGACACATTGCTAAGAATTACACCAGCAATGACTCAAATCAAAGTTAGGACCCTATTCACCCACCCCAGCTTAAAAAGTGAGCTAAACACTCTCTGGGATCTTTTTGTCAGGATGTTGAAGGGTTGCTCCTGACCCTAAAGATGGCCATTATCACCATTATCAACATGTGAACAAATATTTAAAGTCCATGAAGTCAGGGACCTTGAATATATTGACCACCAATATAACCTTTGACCTCATTAAAAAAATCTAATTTAAAGTAGGCTATCAAACAGTATTTGTTGAATGAATAAATTAATTCATTTTAAATTAGGCAAATTGTTGGATAATAATTAGCCTGCAGAGTGACTGAGCTGAAGTTTTGCTGGTTGAGGGTAAAAGAGTAGCCCAGTCCTCTGTTGGTTCAAGTCTTATGGTTTCTAACGTTTCTCCAAATGTCTATATATAATTTCTTACCTTACTAAGCACAGTCTACTGAACATAATTGCATCTTTCAATGATGTGATGGATCATTACAGCCTCAGGATTATCATGCTAAATCCAGTCTCATCTTTCAGTTGCAGGTATAGATGTAGGATGGGTAAGAGTTGGGATGAAGGAAGTGTGGCCCTGAAATATAAATTTAAGATTTTCATTAAAATAAATACCTATTACCCAAAAATGTTTTGTCATATATCTTGTTCTAAAATCCATATGGAGAAAAATATCAATATTTTCTCGGCTTGTCTGGGTAACTTTTACTACAATGAAAATCCTATTATCACTCAATAGGTGAATGAAGTTTGTTTTATTCCAGAAACTTTGTGAGCACCTATTGTATACTAGGAAGATACTGTGCTAGACACTAGGAATACATAAAATGATAGGACATGGCTTCTGCACTTGAGAAGTAGACTCTGACATTTAACCACAATTCAGTATATTATAAAAAATTGCTACCTCTATAACAATATATAATTACAAGATACTGTGTTTGACTAGAAGTGATTATTCTGTGTAGGAGAACTTCCCAGGAGAGGCGATATTTGAGATAAGTCTTGAAGGATGAGTAACAGTTCACCAAGACCAAGGTCATCATGTTATACAACTCCAAGGAGCACCATCACATTGTATATAAATGGTGACCTCTGAGTTTTTGCTCCTGGGGAAGAACTTTTTTTTAATATGGATTAGGATGACTTCAGATACAAATAAACAGAATATTACAGAAAGTGGCTTAAACAGTAAGAGGTTTTATTTCTCAAAATCCAAAGGAATGTGGTCCTAGGGAGGTTCAGGTGCATGGCTGTGTCAGCCAGGATCTTCTATCATTTCACTTCGTTGTCCTCAGCATGTTGGCTTCCATGCTTGGGTTTATCACCCATGGTCATAAGATGGTTTCTAAAGCTCTTGGAAATCATTCAAATACAGGAAAAAAATACAGCAGGTGAGAAAACTCTCCGTGAAGTTCTCTTTTGTTTTTTAAGGGAGGAAAATACTTCACAGACATCACCCAGAAGATTTACGCCTGTGTCTCAGTGGCTAGAACTTATGACCATTACTAGCTACAAGAGAGATTGAGAAAGCAAGGAAATAATATTTTTAACCTCTATTGTGTGAAGCACTGTCCACTAGGAGAAAAAATAAGGGAAAGAAAAGCTCTTGGGGACTTCCCTGGTGGCACAGTGGTTAAGAATCCGCCTGCCAGTGCAGGGGACACAGGTTCAAGCCCTGGTCTTGGAAGATCCTACATGCTGTGGAGCAACTAAGCTTGTGCGCCACAATTACTGAGCCTGTGTGCCACAACTACTGAAGCCTGAGCACCTAGAACCCACGCTCCGCAACAATGACAAGCCACTGCACCACAACAAAGAGTAGCCTCGGCTCGCCGCAACTAGAGAAAGTCCACGTGCAGCAACGAAGATGCAGCCAAACAATGCAGCCAAAAATAAATAAACAAATAAATAATTTAAAAAAGAAAGAAAGAAAAGCTCTTGGGTAGGAACTCACAATATCTTTAAATTATTCTAAAGTTAAAAAAAAAAATTAGACTTTTGGTCTCCAGAACTATACCTTTGACAAATATTATGATTTTTCTTATGTTTGTTAAAACTATACTTATTTTTTTCTAATATTAATTTTTTTCCTTCCTCAAAAGTAGTGTGCTTCAGCTTAACATCTTTTATTATTCTATCAAGATACCTATGAAATACATATTATTATAGTTAATTTATATCTGCAGAGTAAAAAATTGGAGCAAGAAAGGCTTAAACAACACAGCTAGCAAATAATTAAATAATGAAGACCAGAACTGTCCCTGGTCTCCCAACTCTTAGATCAACTGTTTTCCTATGATGTCTCAAATGTTTATATCTTCATAGTCTGATATTACATGGTAATATAATGATATAGTACTTTAATTACATATAGTATAATACAGTTTGGTACTATAACATAGTGTAATAGTTCATCTCTGCCATATTTCAAACTGACCAGTTTTGCCCAAGATAGATAAATCAGCCTGTAGGAATTATGCATTACAGGTTTAAAGGTAGTTCTGTTTAATGGAGCACTCTCTATTACAGGAGCCCACTATCTTCTCAACACAGCCTGAGAGAATAAAAGAATTGGCTTTCACTTTAAGATTAGAGGAGTTCAGGAAATGACCTGGGTGTGAGGGCAACAGAGCATAAGAAAGGTGACTTGAAATGCAAGAACTCTATATTCCTTGGACTACCTTCTTCCTCTGTCCTCTGGCTTTCATCTGCACCTGGCGAGTAACAAAATCACCAGCAAATCCAACACATTATGCCAAGAGATAAGACGAGCCTTTAGAAACCCAAGAGAAGCTAACATATACTTCATCCCTGGGGGAAGAGACTGCACAGGCCATTTGAAAACTCTGAGATGTACTCTATGCTCAAGATCAATAGATTTAATATTTGATAGCAGCAGCCATGGTCGCCATGGTGAGCAAGACTGACTATAATTACAAGGTTCGGCTGGATGGATTGCAGGGAGAAATTTTTTATGAACAAAACAGACTTGGCACCCTTACAAGGCTTATCTCCAGCATACTTCTGACAGTCAGGGGCAATTCAAAAGATGGTGCCTTTGAAGATATAGTAGAAACCACAGTAACTGGGTCATTTCATTCTGGGGCTTTCAAACACTGCTCTTCTAAATCAGGCTAGGGTCTAAACAGCTCCCAGTGTCTATAGCTATAATTTAGGAATGTGCCCAAGTGTTTACTTGACCTCATTTTCCAACATGAAGAATTAGCTAGTAAACAAGTCAAAACAGAATTTCCCCAAAACAAGCACACTTTGGTCAAGGCAGATCCACTCAAGCCGAACCCTGTAGCATGCATCTAAAGAATAGGAGAGGTCAGTGACAGGATTTCTCTAAGATGGCATCATGTATTTTCAAAAGAGTGAAACAGAGACCTGGTGGAATGTCATGTTTCTGAGTTGTAAGTTGTTTGGTATGCTTTAATCAGGCAGATTATTATGTAGTTTAAAAAAGTGTCTCAGAAGCTTTTGCACAGCAAAGGAAACCATCAACAAAACGAAAAGACAACCTTGTAAATGATATAACTGATAAGGGGTTAATATCCAAGATATATAAACAGCTCATACAACTCCACATCAAAAGACAAACAACCTGATTAAAAATGGGCAGAAGAACTGAATAGACATTTTTCCAAAGAGGAAATGCAGATGGCCAACAGGCACATGAAAAGATGCTCAAATCACTAGTATCAGGGAAATGCAAATCAAAAGCACATTGAGACATCACCTCATACCTGTCAGAATGACTATCATCAAAAAGAACACAAATAACAAATGTTGGTGAGGATGTGGAGAAGGGGAACCCTCATACACCACTCGCGGGAAAGTAAATTGGTGAAGCCACTGTGGAAAACAGTATGGAGCTTTCTCAAAAAAACTAAAAACAGAACTACCAAATGGCCCAGCAATTCTACTCCTGGGTATACAACTGGAAAAACAAAAACAAAAAACAAAAAACACTAATTCAAAAAGATATATGCACCCCAGTGTTCACAGAAGCATCATTCACAATAGCCAAGACACGGAAGCAACCTAAGTGTCCATCAACAGATGAATGGATAAAGAAAATGTGTTACATATGTGCAACTGAATACTACTCAGCCATAAAAAAATGAAATTTTGCCATTTGCAGCAACATGGATGTACTTGGAGGGCATTATGCTAAGTCAGGCAGAGAAAGACAAATATGATATAATACCACTTATACGTGGCATTATAACGGAACACCACTGTGGAATCTAAAAAATTCAATAAACTAGTGAATATAACTAAAAAGAAGTAGACTCACAGATATAGAAAACAAACTAGTAGCTATCAGTAGGGAGAGGGAAGGGGAAAGAAGTAATATAGAGGTAGGGGAGTAAGAAGTACAAACTATTAGGTATAAAATAAGCTACAAGGATATATTGTACAACACAGGGAACATAGCAAATATTTTATAATAACTATAAATGGAGTATAACTTTAAAAAAAGAAAACTGATTACAATCTAAAATTAAGTTTTCATGCATTGGTAGCAAATGACAAAAACAAAGACAAAATTGGGCCTTTTTATAAAGCTAAAAATATTTGATCATTTTAATTCTAAAAATATATATATATATTTAGTTGTTAATCAGTTATTTCCACTATAAGACATATGACCCAACAATTACGTGCCTGGCTATTTATGCTAGAGAAATGAAAATTTATGTCCTCCCCAAAACCCCTATCTGATTATTCACAGCAGCTTCCTTTGTAAGAACCAAAAGCTAGAAACAACCCAAATGTCCTTCAGTGGGTGAACTGTGGTACATCCATGCAATAGGAAGGAATGAACATTGATACACACAACTTGAATGGATCTCAAGGGCAAACTGCGTGAAAAAAAGCAGATCAAAAACATATCCTGCATGATCCCATTTAAAAACAGTCTCAAAATAACAAAATTATAGTGATAGAAAATAGATCAGTGTTACCAGAAGTTAGGATTGGGAAGGAAGTATGATTATAAAGGAGTAGCACAATGGAGTTTCTTCTTGGTGATGGTACACTTATGTATCCTGATTGTGGTGGAAGTTAAACAAATCTACACATGTGATAAAAATTTTATAAAATTATACATCCCCCCCTAAAAAAAAGTCTGCATGTAAAAAAACAGATGAAATCTGAGTTAGGTATGTAGTTTAGTTAACAGAATTATACTCATGTCAATGATCTGCTTCTAATAATGTCCTATGGTTATGTAAGATGCTATCATTGGGGGAAGCTGGGGGAAGGATACACAACTCTCTGCACTAATTTTAGAACTTCTTGTGAGTCTAAAATTATTTCAAAATTTAAAAAAAAATGGAAACAAACATTAGGTTCCCTCATTTAGAGAAGTAAACTAAGATTCAAACAGGCTAAATAACTTGCCCTTATTAAAAAAAAAAAAAGCCCTTGAGCTAGTAAAAAGCCAAGTTGAGATTTGAACACCAGGGCATCTGACTTTAAATTCAGGGTCCTTTATACCACAGTGCTCCTATTAGCCATGTGTTTATTGGGAAGGTAAAGATCCAGGTAATACGTGAAGGTTGTCCAGGTAGATGGAACAACATGTTCAAAGCCAGGAAATAAACAAGAGCAAGGGAAAGAAGTACAAACCACCAAAGGCTGGCGAACAGGGGAAAGCAGAGCGATAAGAGCACTGAACCTTCAGGGGGGCCAAGAACAGGGATAGAGGGAACAGGCTGACAGGCCAGGAGGTTGTGGACTGTGGACCAGACACCTAATTAAGAGACAGAATAATTCCTGACAATGACAGACTCTAGAAATGGAAAGGAGGTGAGTGGCCATATGCTACTCGAAGTAAAGGTCAGTGAGTGTAAGCTGATCAAGGAACTGCGAGACTAGGGAGTCAAATCAGTGGTCTTTTCAGGACATTCGAGGGAGCCAAAAGGATGATATGGAGAGGAAGACAGAGCTTTATCTCTCCTACTAGTATAAGCTTCCTAGAAATAAGGACTATGTTTTATCTTTCTTTGCTTTTCCCACAGAGCCTACACTTTGGACTTGGAGCTCCATTGATATTTGCTGAATTAATGAACAAATGTTCTTATGCTCTGAGAACCTGAAACGGTCAATGAACCTTATTTAGCACCTATTTTCCTAAGAGGAAGTTGTTCTGGTTGATCAACATGACAGCAAAATGACTATTAAATTCCATTTAAAAAATACATCAATTTCTCATTTGACATAATGAAGATAAAGTATTTTGTTGAGTTTTGTTTGTGTCATATATTATGAAGGAAATATTGCCCCATAGATTTCTGATTCTCACTATCATCTTCTCATACACTCAAACCTATGTGCACATACCCACACACATAGGTGTCCCTCTATTCAGAGAATTAAAACTGTAAGGAGGTACTCAGAGTTGGTCTGCCATGGTCTTGATTCTAGAGTTGTGCTGTCCAATATGGTAACCACTAGCCTCACATGACTACTGATACTTAAATTTAATTTAAATAAAATTTAAAATTCAGTTCCCAGTTGCTCTAGCCACATTTCAAGGGCTCAGTAGCTAAGTGTGGCTAATGGTTACTGTATTAGACAATGCAGATAGAGGGCATTTCCATTATCTCAGAAAATTCTAATGTACAGTGTTGCCCAAAGCAACATACAATGACTCACTACTTTGTCTTCCCTGTCTCTCTTACACAATGAATCATGTCATCTTAAGAGGTTCAGCATTCCATGTCTCAGATGGGCCCCTGCCATCAAAATGAAGAGAGCAGCATCAATTAGGTTATTTTCAGCACAATCATGTGGAATTCAACTATATTAGAACCCTGATGTCTTTGATATAAATATATCAAATTTTATGATTATGCTATGAATATACCATGGTACGTGTTTAATATGGTTAAGAAGTACAGTACAGTAAATCCTCTACATTTGAACAAGTTCTACTCCAAGAGCATATTCATAAGTCCAATTTGTTCATAAGTCCAACAAAGTTAGCCTAGGTACCAACTAACACAATCGGCTATATAGTACTGTACTTTAATAGGTTTATAATACTTTTCACACAAATAATACATAAAAGACAAACACAAAAAATAAACATTTTTAATCTTACAGTACAGTACCTTGAAAAGTACAGTAGTACAGTACAACAGCTGGCATACAGGGGCTGGCGTTGAGTGAACAGGCAAGAAGAGTTACTGACTAGAGGAGGGAGAAGAGGTGGGAGATGGTAGAGCTGAAGGATTGTCAGCAATAGGAGATAGAGGGAAAGCTTCAATTTCCCTCATGCCTGAAACTGTTGGCACAGGTTGTGGTTCCTTGCTGGATCCAATTCTATCTACCCTCTGGAAAAAACGATCCAGTAATGTCTGGGTAGTTCTTTTTTTCTCATCATAAATGACACAGTAGCACTGGATTGCATTCTGAATGGCTGCTGCAACCTTTGTGGACTGTTCTACGTTCAGGTCCTGTGCCTCAAAAACTAACAGTGCCTCCTCAAATAAAGAAAATCCCCTTGCCATTTCCTGCATCGTGAATCTCTTCAGTTCTTCAGTTACCGAACGAGTGATGTCTACCATCTTTTCGCCTCGCTCCACCATCATCTCAATTATTTTCACTTTTGTTTCCATGGTTATCAACTGGCACTTCTTAGCAGTACCAGCTACAGCACCGCTGCTTTCACACTTGCTTCTGGACATCCTGGGCTTGAAATATACTGTACTACTGTACTCTATACAGTACCGTACAGTAAAGTACACAAAAGCACAACCACTTGTAGAGGATGCACGCATGTGAAAATGTACACCAGACACGTGAACTAACTTATGACTGGACATTCGAACGCACATTCACATCTTTGAAAGTTCGCAACTTGAAAGTTCATATGTAGGGGACTTACTGTAGGCAGAATAACAGCGACTCCCCTAAAATGCCCACACATTAATCTCCAGAACCTGTGAATATTATGTTACATGAAAAAGGGGAATTAAAGAAGCAGATAAAGTTCGCTAATCAGCTGACCTTGAGATGAAGAGATTATTCTGGATTACCCAGGTCCTTACCAGAATCCTTAGAAATAGAAGGAGATAAAAAGAGTCCGTATCAGAGCTATGCAGAGGGAGAAAGATTTGATTGGCTATTGCTGGCCCTGAAGATAGAAGCAGGCCACAAGCCAAGGAATCCAGGCAACCTCCAGAAGTTGGAAAAGGCAAGCAAACAAATACCCCCATAGACCCTCTGAAAAGAAATGCAGCCCTGCCAACACTTTGATTTTAACCTGCTCAGAGTTACTTTGGACTTTTAACTTCTAGAATTATAGGATGATAAATTTGTGTTGTTTTTAGCCACTAAGTTTGTTGTAATTTGTTACAGCAACATTAGGAGCCTCATATAGAAGTTTCCTAAAACTCAATATAATTGATATAACTTTTAGTTAACTATTTAATTTTATTTCTATTTCTTTTTTGGTAGTGTGGGAAAGCAAATTTTAAAAGAATCAGTGGTTCTTCAGCTCTCAGAAGTTTTTTTTCCTAAGACACTGAGGCTTCCTAATTGGCCACTTGACCCAGAACTCTGTAGGAGGGAGTGCAAGTGTGGGCAGAGGAAGAGAGCAGACTTTGAGCTAAGCTCCCTCACAGAGAGTTGCTAATGCAGAGTGGTTGTCTGCCTGAAAATGACACTAAAGTTCTCAACACAGAGGATAAAATTGGGTAATCTATTTTGCTTCATGAAAAGGGCAAGGAAATGATATAATCTTTAAGAACATTAGAAAAATATGTACAATTCTATTTATAATAGCAGTAAGATAATTGTTCTATTGTGTTAAATTACTGGGATTAAATGTTATCAGGTGAGTTTTTATTTTCCATTTTGTCATTTTTAAAAGATTCAATGTGCTTCTCAAGACAAAAGACCAATAAAACATTGCATGTTGGTATCAAAATAGAAAAGTAGGTCTAGTGCATTTGAGGTGGGAAAAAATTGGCTGGGATTTATGCTAATACAGCCTAGAGTTCTCATACAACCCATCAAAACACTATGATTTAATGAGGCCTAAGAAACTACTTCAAAACTTTCCATTCCTAATGTACTTGCCAAGAGCTCTGAACTTCCTGTGTTCACTCTCAGAGGCTCTGAGACCCTCATCTATTTAGACTCATGTATCTAGATACCTACCACACACCTCAAACTTAACATGTCTCAAACTAAACTATTTAAATCCTTCTCCACCCTAAGCTTGCTTCTCACATTTTTCCTAACCCATTGAAGCTTGAAAGCTCAGTTATCCAGAGACTGCCTACCTTCCATCCCCATCATTCCCAGCTCCTGACCAAATTCTTACAATTCTTCTTCTTCTGTATCTCTCTGGTGAACACGCTCCTTCCATATCCATTTCTAGAGCCTCTATTAATCTTCTTGGTTCTCATCTAAGCTCAAATCTGTTTCTCCTAACCAATCCAGTCAATGAAAAGGACTTATAACTGCAGAGCATCACCTTAATTCTTCTTTTTAAAAATATTTTTGCATACTTGTAATCTGAAAATCACCGTGGAAAGACATTGCCCTTGGTATCAAGGAGTTTAAAACTGAGTGGGACATGCCGCGGAGCGGCTGGGCCCGTGAGCCATGGCCACTGAGCCTGCGCGTCCGGAGCCTGTGCTCCGCAAATGGGAGAGGCCACGACAGTGAGAGGCCCGCATAACGCAAGAAAAAAGAAAAAAAAAGAAAAAAAAAAAAACTGAGTGGGAAAGGAAATAATAGTATGTAATATAACAATATAATTATATGTAATATAATGATATATAACAATAATAAAAATAATTGCAGTTATCATTTATTGAACATCTTCTATATTCTAGACATTATTCCAGATTATTGCATATATTGTCCCTAATAATTATAACAGCTCTACAAGGTAGGAATTAGGCTTATTTTATAGATGAAAAAACTAAGGCTGAGATATTACTAACCTGCCAAGATCTTGCAGCCCTAAGTGGAGTGTAAACCTAAGATTCTTGAGAGCAGAATCTTGAGAGCAGAATTCAACTTTTTATTTTCTATTAATTCCAGAATAAAAGAATTTCAGACCAAATAGCAGCTAGTTTTATAGGTAGTGATAAACAGTCTAAGTCAGAGAAAAACTTTAGACTTTAAAATGGTATTTATATTCCTTAAACATCTTCTGTATCAAGGCCTCAGGTTCTTCCTATTTATGTTTGTGGACTTTCTTTCTCCTTAATATGCCTTTGTCCTATAATTTCTAGTACCTCTTACAAAGAAAATATACGAAGTTAATAAGAATTACTCCACAGAAGTGTTGTAAGCATTTAATGAAGGAATGCCTGTTTATTGTCCACCAGAGTGCCTGAGAAATAGCAGACCCTCTATAAGAAGCAGTCAATGGCTTCTTACATCAAAATGGCTAAGAGAATTGGCTCTGGAATCAGCCCATCACTACTACTTACTAGACATGTGACTTTGGCTAAATTATGCAGCCTCTCTGAACCTCACCCCCTTGCATGTAAAATGTGCCTAATAATATAATACTCACTTGGAGTTACAATGCAATCTAATTGGACAATGCATGTCAAGTACTTAGCATAATTTAGCTGGGACTCAATAAATATTAACTTTCGGCATTGAGCTTTTCTCCAGAAAAGCAGAGTTGCAGTAAAAGTCTTATAGTAAAAAAAGAAATCAACGCCTGCTTTTCATCCTCACCAGTCTATTTTGCCAGAAGCTCAATTGGTTTATCATCTGAATAGAAAGATATCAAATCATAATATTTGGGAATGCAGAGAGAACCTTAGCTGAAATCCAGCTCAATCTGGCCATGTTTAGAGATGAAACAGAGGTTCATAAAAAGAAAATTTACCTCCCAAGGTTGCAAAGCTTGTTTAAGGCAGATCCAAGAGTAAAATTTAGATCTCTATTTTATAATCTGATGCTCTTTCAACTACCAAGAAATGTACACCTTTTTAGAAGTCAGTTAAGCACCATTTCAGATGTTAGAAATTCTAAAATAAATCACTAGTCATATTATTCCCAAGTGTTTAACTGACTATAGTAACTAGACTATCTATAGCTAAGTTTAAAATTCAAGTAAAATCAAATTTATATGCTATTGAATATATGTCTATGTTGCCTAAAAAGAGCTGACTACTCTTTATATGAGTACTCTTGTTGAATTAAAGTTTTTAAGGTTAAATGAGTTTTATAAAAATGGTCATTAAATTCAGAAAGCAATGGACATTGATTAAAGGAAGGACTGTCAACAAAACTTGGAAAAATAAAATGAGGATTTTAAAACCCTGAATCAGGCATGTTTTCTGCCCTCAGGGAAATGCCATTTCCTAATGGAACAGGTCACAGAGGAGCTCACTACACACACCCTTCAACTGTATCACCTTGGAGTTAATAGTTTTAACTGTGACACAGGCTTATCTTGAATAACACAATGACTATTCTCATTCTCTGGATAACTACTGATTGAGCACTTCCTTTTCCAGGAATGGTGGTAGTAGCTAGAGCTGTAACAGTGAAATAAGATATGGTTCTTGTCCATAAGAATCTTAGGAGATAAAAGAAGAAGGAGACAAGTGATTAAGAAACTACAGTCCAGGATAATGGACATCAACAGCTAATATTTAGGATAATTAATGTCAATAATTTATTAATAGCTAATATTTATTCAACACATATTATGTGCCAGGCAATCTGCCAAGCACTTCCAGATTGTTTCACAAAACCCTATGTAATGGCTGCTATTATTGGCCTCATTTTCTGAATGAGAAATCTGAGGCCAGGAGCTTACTAGAAAGCAGGGGAGGTACGACTCAAATGCCAGTCAGCTAAGTCCGAGCCCCATCTGTTAACAATGACACCACTGCATAAGTGATGGATGGAAAGCACATAATGTGCAACATGGCCCACAGGTGAGGATCCTAACCCAGTCTTGGTGGGTCAAGGACCATTTCCTAGAGAACACAACATGTACACTAAGCCAGGGATTGTGTCAGAGAAGGATAAGAAAGACCTTGCAGGTGGATGAATCAGTATAAGAGGACCTGCTTTCCCATTGCCCTAAAAATTGTACTTGGCCAAGTCCCTTCATGATATGATCCAGCGCCATCTCTCACCACTCTCCACTCCAATGCTTCAACTATAATTTGACGTTTTTCAATTGTCAAAGAACCATGTTCACTTTCCCTGCTGGGTCTCTGGGCACACCATTCTTCTGCCTAGATTAGAACTTTGCTTCTAAGTAATGCTTAGTCATTCTGCAGGTTTCAGCTTGGACACTGTTTTCTCCAGGGAGCTTCCAAAGAGCACTATCCAGATCTTCTCAAATTGTATTTAGGGTCCCTACCATGCATGCCGACAGCTCTCTGCATTTCTGCCACCACAACACTAAGTGGACTATGAAATTCACATTCAAACATTTACCCTCAGGAGACTGTAAACTCCATTGAGCAAGGTCTGTTTTTATTCATCACAGTAATCCCAGAGCCTGGCACAATGCCAAGCACTTAGTAGGTACTCAATAATTATTTGCAGAATGAATGAAAAGATCTAAGTTTGTGGAGTAACATCCCCATCTTGTGGCCTTTTAGAAGACTCCGGTAAAGTCATAATACCCTGCTGTGTTTTCAATACCAAAAGGACAGGTGGGCACTCATAATTCTTGTTCCAGCACTGGAAGAAATGAAAGTAAAAGTGAGATCCCACCTGCCAGGTCAATGTTTACTACCTTTAGTTGACACAAAGAAGAAATAATTGGGAAGGGAATAATCCTGAGAGTACAGTTGTAAATAAAAGTGAAAGAACACTCAAACCAAACAAACCAGTTAGTTGCCTTGTCTACTTTCATTTCTGAAGCAAAGGATTTTATTCAGGTTTACCATCTGGAAGGACATTTTCCAAGCACATATTTTCTCACAGACCGAGTCATTCTCAGTTAGATTCACAACCTTCTTAGAACAATTGCACCTTAGATGGAAGGACAGAGCAGATATGTCAGAGGAAAAGCACCCAGCTAGCAAGTGGCACTGCCAGGCTAGAACTCAAATCAGCTGGCTGCTGGTCCAGGGTCACAATGCCTTTGCTAAACCTCAGTTGTATTTGTTAATAATTAAACAATGATTAGTTAGTGTACTGTGGGATGAGTGATGATGTCTTTTTATTTTATTATCAATTCATCATAATTAGTATATAACTTTTCTATGAATGGTCCAGGAGAGGGTGGTGGCACATAAATTAAAGCAATACCCCAAATGGGATCCTTTGAAAGTGTTGCAGAAAAAGAATAATAACATTAAAGTTCTATAGAGAAATTAGAATTAAAGTGGAAAATTTTATATACAAAAGCATTAAATTTTGACAGACAAGGGTATTCATCCTGAAAATAGTAATCTAAAACCTCAGAATCTTGCACCAAAGAGGAATGAGTCTTAAAGGAAGACTAGCGCCTATTAAAATGAATAAAAATTTGAACATGTCTTTGACTTCCCGCAAATAATTAGCGTTAGCACTGTTGAAGTGCCTCCAGGGCACCATAAACTGGATATGCAAGAATTCTTCTATTTACCCTGACAACCACCGTCACCCTGTAAGTAGGTGTTGTCCCTCACTTCAACTTACAAATGAGGAGACGGAGCAAAGGATGGCTAAGGGTCTTGTTCAAAGTCCCACGGTAAGCAAATGGATGGACGTGAGATGCAAAACGCCTGAGTCTAGAGCTACTGCTTTTGCAGCCCTTTGCAAAACCAAAAGTTCAAACCTTGCTTTCTGTCATTTGTCACCCTTCAACCTCCTTCTGAAGATGTGTTAGATTTATGACTTCACTTCTTTGCAGGCAATCTATCAATGTTTCCTCAGTCTTTTCCCTAATAGAAATTTCTGATAGAATAAGCCAGAGTGAAGTCAAAACAGCACTGGAGTTGGAGTTGAAACAAAAGGGCTTTGGAATACTTGGATCTTCCATCCTATCAGGTCACTTAACCTCTTTCAAGGTTTTTCTAATCTGTAAAATGGGAGCAACACCTACTGCACAAAGTTGTTGAGTTTAATGAAACAATATATTTCAATGTAGGTGCTCACACATTTGTTGGCTCTGACTCCACAACTGTCCTTGGGGTCCCCAGTACCCTCTGAAATTGTCGATGGCCCCCCCCCATGTAAGAAACCTGTATGTAAGGAGTGACACTGAGACAATGGGTGGATAGAAAGAACTTCTTTGCGACTATTTTTGAACACTGTTGAAGGTCCAGCAAAATATTTTCCCTCAATTTTGTCTCCTAAGCAAACCAAATCTGGCACTTTTCTCACCACAGGCCTATGTTGTTTAGCCCAAATTTAAAAGTCAAAGGACTCTTTTAAGTCATCACTGAATGTAGAGGAAGCAAACAAGCCCAAATGAAAACATCCTTCATATATTTTTCAAGCAAATGCAATCACCCAATGATAAGATTCAACACACCACAAACATTTACTGAGCGCCTACTATATTTGTCTTAATAAAACATAATACCAAGTGTTTAGACTATTTGGAGATTCTGTGGTTCATATAAATTGTAAATATTTTTACTCTCTTTCCTATCATTCCCCAGGAAAGAAATTCAGAGTGACAACATTAATCCGTCTGCAAATAGCACAGAAATGACTGAATTCTCCAAGATGACGACTTTCCCTCCCTAATGAGACCTCATCCTCTTCCACGTCTCCCTCACTACATTGCTTTTGGTAATGGGCACCTCTCTGTTCGGATTCAGCCATTTATATGTATTTAGGATTATGAATATGTGTTCTTTACCACACACTCTTCCCAAGGACATGAAGTCACACAGATATTAGGCAAATGTTCTCTTATCTCTTGCCGTATTGATAAAAAGAAAAAAAGCATGACTAAAGGAACAAATGAAACCACCTGCTTTGAGTGTTAACAAAAAATTAGAAACCTAAGAACTCTGAAAACTGTTGTAAGCACTGAGTGCTGTTAAATATTATTTGGTACAAGCAAGTATGCCTTAAGAACCAATCTCTAACTTAAAAATGCTCTTAACTGTCCCCTCTTTTACCAATGTGCAGAATAGTGATATTGCCCCTTCCACTCATCCAGGGGTCAGGGAAACTGACACGGAGGCAAAAGTGCTGTGTCAAGTGAACAGAACCACCCCCAGTGCTCCATGAGCTTTACCACAGTTTGGGTCCTGGAAATCTCTTCTGCCTTCTATGTTGTTTGGTTTCAGAGGACTGGAGAGCAGATAACCAAAGGTAGAGTGGAGTGGTAGGCAAAATAATGCTCCTCAAAGATGTCCACAGCCTAATCTCTGAAACCTGTGAACATGGTACCTTATATGATAAAATGAATTTTGCAGATGTGATTAAGCATCTGGAGATGAGAGATTATCCTGGATTATCTGGCTGGGATTGATGTAATCACAAGTGTCCTTATAAGAGGGGGCAAGAAAATCAGAGTCAGCAATAGATGATGGGATAATAAAAGCAAAAAGTTGGAGTGATGCAAGGAAGGGGCCACAAGTCAAGGAATGCAGGAGGTCTCTAGAAGCTAGAAAGGCACAGAAATCGATTTTCCCTCAGAGCCTCCAGAAGCCCTTTGCTGACACCTTGACTTTAGCCCAGTGAGACTGATTTTGGACTTCTGGCCTTCATATCAGCAAGATAATAAATGTGTGTTGTTTTAAGCCATTAAGTTTGTGGTAATTTGTTACAGCAGCCATGTGAAACTAATACAATGGAAAGCTATGTTCTCTACTGAAGAGAGCAAAGGACTGAGGGTCAGAAGACTTTGGTTGTGGTTTTAAGTTTGCCACTTGTAGCTGTGGGACCTTAAACAAATCACACTATTTCTCAGGACTTTAATTTACCCTGCACCACAGGACTTCACTCTGGTTAACTCTTCAGAACTATCTAGCTCTGAGAGTCTATGATGGACATGATGCTAAGCATGCAGAGCCACTTAAATTAACATCCTTCTCGTCCTCAGATGATATCTAAAATTCAGTTTACATTCTCCCTGCCATAACATACCTCAAGTGACTGTATAGCCAGATCATAAAGCCCAGACACTGGCACTGAAGACACAGCAGCATATAAATTGTATTTCTAAATCATGGAATGTATTTGCCTGGTACCCAAGATTTTTTTTAAAAGATGGTGCCTGCCTTAGGTAGGTTTATTTTGGAGAAGGAGACTTTTAGTTCTGGCCAAACATATGGCCTGGCGGTTCTACTACACCCACTGAGTATTTGTCATCTCTGCTCCTGTGCAGTAATTTTAATAAAAGCCCTGTACTAGCCCTCACCCCAGGCAGTGAGCCAGCCCCACCTGTCTCTTCCTGACAGACTGTTGAACATGGATGCCTTCCAGCAACTAAGTCATTATTTGGCCTTCAAAACCTTTCTGCTTTTGCTCCAGGTAGCTGTTGCACAACATTTTAAATTTAGAAACATGATGTCTTTCTTATTTTGCCATCTTTGAGATGTTGTGTGACTTGGATTTTCCAACAAAATAGATCACTCTTTGCACCACTCCCCGTTCTCAATACACAAAAGATCAAATGGATTAAATGAATCTCACTGTTTTATATGTGTTTCATTTTCTTCAGAATTCATAAGCCAACCCAGGCACCTGGTGCTTGAAGTGGACTGAGGAGAACAGCCGGGCAATGCTTTAACCTTCACTAGCCCTGGGCAAAGGAATTTTTGTCTGAAATTGAGCTGTTAATTGCTTTCAGCCTGCCAGATTCTGTGAGGACATTTTCACCAAAATCAAAATAGAAGCCAAAATATTCTGAGTATACATTTAAGAACCAGATTCCAGGTACTTAGCAATTCTGACATGAGAGTGTTCACTGTATTTCTTCAGCTTGACAAAGGATTACTCCTTCCCTTTGTGAAGCTAGCAAACATAAGAATAAGAAAGAGGTATACTCTTTTCTCTCAGACTTATAAAGGGTGGGATTTTTATAATGACCATTTTGAGAAATCTGGAGACTCTGAAAGTGTGAATAATAAAATGGAAGCCTTCTAAAAGGCGACATTAAAAAGGTGACAGCAATTATTTTGGCATATTAAGATATAAGAGATAGGCTAGGAGACGATGAACCTTCACAGTGTGGAAAGGTCTGATCTGTGCAATACTCCTCCTGAAGGCCAGACAATAAGGAAGTCCTTTTCTCTCTCCCCACTTTACCTGCAGGATCGAAGCACTCACTTCACCTTCTCCTGCACCTGCAGGTCAGCTCCATCCAGCAGTGGAACTAGATGAAGAAAAGGGCAACTAACCCACACTGGAGGCACAAAGGCAGAATTGTGCTGGCCCTAAACACAAGTGAAATTCAACAATATTCTTCTTTATAGATAAGAATTTATCTCCCTGAAAAGGGTTTAATTTTCCATTAGTGGGAGTTATTCTACATTTTTTCTACTTTTTACTTCGTTACGTGAAAAAGTAGGTGAGTAAAGAAAACAACATCATATAAAAAATTTAAGATCTGCAGTGTTTTTCATGTAACCCTTAATATTTTGTGCTCACTGTCCCTAGATAGAAATCAAATGTTATGCATGAATCAGTCTTGTAAAGGTCAAGGCTTTTGGTAGCAAGCAAGAGAGACCAAATATCACTAACTTTATTAAGCAGAAAGGCATTTATTGAAGGGATATTGTGTTGCTAACTCAATCAACAGGAAGGCTAGAGAGGCCAGGCTGAGAAAATGGACAGGATCAGTGTAGAATGAACTGCACGGCGCCAGGAGGCCACCACTGCTTACCACCACCTGTAACAACTCAGTGTTGCCACCACCAAACACTTCATGTTGTTGCCCCTAGAATTCTGACACTAACCACTGCCCTTGCTGAGCTCTCCATCATTACCAAACTAGCACTAAGGAGTGTTTTTCATTGGCTCTGTAATTTTTGTCATTCTCCCAGGAACACTGGAATGCTCAAGCCCAGGTGAAGTCATACCCCAGCACCAGGGGCCAGGGAGCAATGCCTGGCCATTTCAGATTTTATAACAGGTGAGGCCTTACTTCCACCAAGGTTCACACTCTGGAGGATTTACCACAAATGGAAGCATGTTTGGACACTGGGTAGCCAAACAACAGCAGATGTCTAGCGCAACCCAGTACTCTTCCTATCTGATATCTGCATATACTCTTCACTGGAAAATACTCCTGACTCATGTACTAATGCAGTGCTCCTCAAATAATCAAGACATCTTCAGCCACTCCCAACAAAGGAAGACAACCCTCACCCTTAGCCAATTACTGCCTTTAGTTCCAAATCTAAGATCTCTGAGTCATGTTCTTTTTTTCCCTCCATTTCTCTTAAATGCCTGCTTAATGTTCTGCAGTCATATGATCTGAAATGTAAAATTAAGCAATAAAACTTATTTAAAAATGGTTTGGTAAAAAGGTAAGAAAAAAAAACAAAATTAGTTAGAATATATAAATTTATATATGACATGGCAAGGAAGGAAATACTAGTCATGGGATGTAGTCGATAGTTACTTGTTCTCCCCTCTGTTGCACAGTTTGTTTTCCCTTCTTCTTCAGCCAGCATTGTAACTAGTATGGGGTCTTTAGCCACATGGACAACACAAACCTTCTTTCCCACCTGGGGGATCTCAGCCCTTGTGAGTTAGTCCAGAAGGGTCTGCTGCACTTTTATATTAACTTACTGCTCAATGCAGTGATAACAGGTGCTGCCCAAGGAATTACCAAAACTCAGCTCTTTCTCTTTTGAGTAAATGAAACCTCAGTTCTTCTGGAGAGTCAGAATCCATCATCCCAGTTACCACCATAACCCCCCTTTTCCCCTGTTCTCGCAGAAGTATGAGTCGTCTAAAATGGTCAAGCTTAGCTTCCAATTCAACTATTGTATGCCCTCTGGAAGAAGCATTTGTCCCTGGGGCACTAACATAACTAAACAAACAGAATCCAGAGTCACAGGGACAGAAAGCAAGTTTTATAAGTGGGTTATTAGCTATACCAGGTACAGGATCCACCCCACCTCCAGTTCATTATCCATTGCCATTCACACTCTGGCTGTAAGAAAAAGAACACTGTATTTCAGTTAACAGTTCAGAGCGGATTCTGAATTTTGTAAGACAGTATCCAACTACACAAGGTATTGGCAGTAAAATTGAGTACTGCATAGTCCACTGTACCATTCCATAAAGCTAACCGCTTCTAATGATAAAGATATAAATCCAGTTAATTCCATGGGTACCAACCATTGTTTTGTTTCTTTTACTGTAGCTTAACTTCCAGTTGGCCTTTCCTACCATAATCGTCCTTACTTCAGTTCACGAGTCAGGAAACTAATGAAGATTAGTTATCCTGCCAGTTACTCAGGATACCTATTCTAACTCTATATAATACACGTATTTATCTTTACATACATTTATATACATATATATATATACATCTAAACTTACAGGAACTAGGCAAATAACCATGTTCAGAAACCTACTGTACCTACTGTGAGGTAGACCTGGGTCAAAACTCTAAATATTATCTGGCTTTTAAAAAATCCCCATTATTCCTCATATACCTCAGTAGAACTTGGGCCACCTGAGTTAGAACCATTGTGAAATCTTCCCTGGAATATCTGGGCCCATTTACCATGGTAAATAGCTATAAACCCTTAAAGGACAATTAATATGTAAAGTACTGATTGTAAAGAGCACAAACTTGTAACTCTTTGGCATATTCTTTCTGAGGGGCCCCAGACCTGCCTTCTTGCAAGGGGCTCCATCCAGGTCTGTGATGTGGCTCAGGGCTGGGAATTGGGTGAGGAGCTACAGTTCTCTATGGTAAAAGCTCAAGTCAGGCCCCCTTCACCACACCTAGAGATATTTTTGTTTTTTATTTAAATACATCAAGAAGGACCATAGAGAGCTTCCAATTAGGAATCCCATGATCAATTATTCATCTCTAAAATCTGTATGGGTCACATTCTTCCAACTGACTATTATCCCAGCTGCCCATGAAGGTAACGACATCACTTTGCTTCTGCTGGTTAAATGTCATTAATTGGCTTGGGCATCTAGGCGCTTCCCATCCCCACTGAGTTTATGAGACCATAACCCCTGTAGAACCTCCCATTGTCATCTCAGCCTACAGAAAAAAACCCCTGAAGAACTTCTCAAAGGTACTCACCTTGTCGATGTATTTATTACTCAAGGCCTTGGTGAAGACAGTTTCTTCTGAGACCTCCTGGAGGGCAGCGATACAGGAGTCACACTTATTTAATCTACTCAAACACTTCTGTCTTTGGTAGACGTAGGCTACATTAGATCGAGTATTTTCTCATAGATCAAGTTTATCTACTCTAGACTTCTGTGAAACCATTTTCATTCAACCAGCCAAGTTAACATTTAGAACTATTTCCAGCCATTTGGTCCAGCACACAGGATACAGAATCTCTGAAGTGTGGGCTTGCATTGATAAATTCAGTCTGACCTGTAATTATGCTCTCCCATCCTTGATAGAGCTTCCTCAGAATTTATCTCCCTGCAGATTTCGCTGATGCGAACTAGCAAAGGCTTGTAATTCTTTTCTTACCTCACCTTCTCCTCCTAGGTTTGCCTTTGTAATTTCCCAAGTCCCCTCTCCTCCACCATCCACACTCACAGCACACACTCTGGTTCTAGGCCTAGGGACATCCCAAGAGGGGGTGAGCACAAAGGGAAGAACTGCTTCCTAAAGGCAACTCCCTCGAGGAAAGGTACTATGAAATAAGTTTCCATTACTTCCTGAAGTTAGCGATGCCTATAGAAATAGTTTTGCACATTTTTACAGAATTTTCAGGTGTTCTGAATTGAGAGGATTACTCTGGACAGTAAAACCACCACATTCCTGGAAAATTCTCCTGTAACACTCGATGCCACTAATCACTCTCTTTTTTGGAAATCCTCCTCCTTGTATGTTTCTATGTCATTTCATTCTAATTTTGCTTCTCTTCCTCGGCTTCTGACCATTTTTTACCATTCCAAGATGACCTTTTATCTTCTCTATGTCTTTCTCTCTTCTCTTTCCACAGTTTCAACTCTAATCAATTTTTGATGTTTTTGTTTCCATCTATAGCCACATGCCTAGGTTTTATCTCTCTTCTGAACTCCAATCCCACATTTCCAACTACATGCCAGACATCTCAAAGTTGCCACTGAAAAAGAATAGCTCAAAGACTGAACTCCCATTTCTTCCTACAAAAAAAGCTCATATCACCTAGGCTGGGTTCTTGGAATCATATCTGAGTTGTTCTCCCACATTCACATATCCCGTCTATGCCAGTTCCTTCCACATTTCTCTATAAATTCTCTAGAATCTATCCCATTTCTTTGATTAAATCATTTTCTGCTTCTCAAAGGCTTCCCATTACCTTGAGGAAAAAAATGAAGTTTTAAACTTCAGGCTATCAGTGATCCACTGTCTTTTCGCAGCTCCATCACTCTACACAGATCTCTAGTTGACCCTTTGACCCCTACCCACATTCTCAAGGGTAATCTCAAGTGCCTGCTATTTCTGATATTCACCCTTCTCGAATTCACTTCATCATCTCTGGTCATGTTATTCCCTCCACCTTGTAACTACCAATCCTCCCCTTTCAGCTGGACTAAGTAAAAAACCCAAGAACTAAAGGATATATTAATGAAGAAAAAAAAAAAAAAAAAAAGAGGGAGAGAACTCAACAATTAGATGCTTAGGAGGTCCTGGAGAGGGTAACCAGGGCTTAGAAACTACAAAAACCTTGACATATACGTTTGGAAAACATAGAGAACTCAACATTAGATGCTTAGGAGGTCCTGGAGAGGGTAACCAGGGCTTAGAAACTACAAAAACCTTGACATATACGTTTGGAAAACATAGAGCAAAGGAAATCTGTACACTGTGCCCAGTAGAGCCCTGAAAATTGGCAAGATCCCAGTGTTCCCAACCTCAGCATACATGGGAGAACACAGAAGACATAGCAGTGGAGTGGGAAATCTAAAACAAGTGCCTTCGCTCGTCTCACAGAGGGCCTGGGTGCACATTCAGTGTCAAACAAAAGAATTATGTCATTGCACCAAAGCAGCAAACAGCATGGAAGAGGGGACTCAGCACTGACAGTACCTCCGTGACTGAGAAAGCTCTCATGGTTGGAACAAGGAAGACACAGCAACTGCCTGGGTGCAATGACCTAAGACCAACAGAAACGAGAGTGTCTCAGCTGATGCCAGAGTGGTTCACACAGCATACAGCCCTTCTCAGTGCCTGAATATCACAAAGCCTCTCTGTCTTCTCCCAAGCCCCTCTCTCTTCCCACAAACACAGCCCGGGTTGGGGAGGAAACGGGTGCTAAATTGATGGAAGATATTAACACCTACTACCTAGCAGAGTAGGAACTCTAAACAGAAACTAAACTCAGTTACAAAAACATATAGTTATTTTTAACCACCTGATTCTTTGTTTGAGATTCAGATCTGTATATGTGTGTTATGTGTATATGTATACATAAAATTTTTTCAGTCACAGAACATCAATGTATGTCTTAGTCCTTTTGGATAGTATAACAAAATACCATAGCTTATGTGGCTTGTGAAGAACAGAAATTTATTTCTCACATTCTGTAGGCTGGGAAAGTCCCAGATCAAGGCACCAACAGACTCAATATCTGGTGATGTACTCGCTTCCTCGTTCATAGATGACAGTCTTCTCACTGGGTCTTCACATTCAAGAAGGGGCAAGGGAGCTCTCTGAGGTCTCTTTTAAAAGGACACTAATCCCATTCCTCAGTGCTCTACCCTCGTGATCTAATCACCTTCCAAAGGACCCACCACCAAAATACTATCACATGGGGGATTAGATTTCAACATATGAGTTTGGGGGTGAGGGGGACACAAACATTCAGCCCATAGTAATGTGGTTATAAATATTATGACAAAAAATAATCTATCAGTAAAAAGGAGTTTGTGATTGGAAGGAATATCATTCTAAATATTCCTAGACACAAAATCAAAACCAACTAACTGACAAAATAAACCAAAGTTCTCTGTGGGAAACACTATCCTTAAGGACCTCTAGTAAGTCATTTTTGCAAGCTTTCCTGAAAAATTCATGTAATAATTTATTATAAGTAATAGAAACCGACAGTATTGGGAAGCAATTTGTAAATTCCATTCTATAATGAAATTGTACAGCTGTGAACCTGAGGAATGAACTAAATAAGATGACCTTAGAGGTGACTTCAAAACAGCAACCCTCATTATATTTTTGGATGCTGATTTTCCTACTCCCTATCTAATTTCAGGACATTAAATTGCCAGTTACAAGAAGAGATCTGATCAAACTACTCAGAAATTTAAGACACAACTATAGAAGATACATATCAAAATAAGTACATCAAGATAGATATACATCAGGCGGAGGTTCAAGATGGCGGAAGACTAGGACGTGGAGATCACCTTTTCCCCCACAAACACATCAGAAATACATCTACACGTGGAACAACTCCTACAGAACACCTACTGAACGCTGGCAGAAGACCTCAGACCTCCCAAAAGGCAAGAAACTCCCCACGTACCTGGGTAGGGCAAAAGAAAAAAGAAAAAACAGAGACAAAAGAATAGGGACGGGACCTGCACCGTGGGAGACAGCTGTAAAGGAGGAAAGGTTTCCACACTCTAGAAAGCCCCTTCGGGGGCGGAGACTGTGGGTGGCGGAGGGGGGAAGCTTTGGAGCCACGGAGGAGAGTGCAGCCACAGGGGTGCGGAGGGCAAAGCGGAGAGATTCCCGCACAGAGGATGGGTGCCGACCGGCGCTCACCAGCACTCACCAGGCCGAGAGGCTTGTCTGCTCACCCGCCGGGGAGGGCGGGGGCTGGGAGCTGAGGCTCGGGCTTCAGAGGTCAGATCCCAGGGAGAGGACTGGGGTTGGCTGTGTGGACACAGCCTGAAGGGGGCTAGTGCTCCCCAGCTAGCAGGGAAGGAATCCAGGAAAAAGTCTGGAGCTGCCAAAGAGGCAAGAGACTTTTTCTTGCCTCTTTGTTTCCTGGTGCGCAAGGAGAGGCTATTCAGAGCGCCACTTGAAGGAGCTCCAGAGACGGGAGCGAGCCGCGGCTATCAGCATGGGCCCCAGACAGGCATGAGACGCTAAGGCTGCTGCTGCTGCAGCCACCAAGAATCATGTGTGCAAGCACAGGTCACTATCCACACCTCCCTTCCCAGAAGCCTGTGCAACCCGCCACTGCCAGGGTCCCGTGACCCAGGTATAACTTCCCTGGGAGAACGTATGGCACATCTCGAGCTGGTGCAACGTCATGCCGGCCTCTGCCGCCGCAGGCTCGCTCCGCACCCGTACCCGGCCCTCCCCCCGGCCTGAGTGAGCCAGAGACCCAGATTCAGATTCTCCTTTAACCCGTCCTGTCTGAGCGAAGAACAGACACCCTCAGGTGACCTACATGCAGAGGCGGGGCCAAATCCAAAGCTGAATCCCGGGAGCTGTGCAAATAAAGACGAGAAAGGTAACTCTCTCCCAGCAGCCTCAGGAGCAGCGTATTAAATCTCCACAATCAGATTGATGTACCCTGCAACTGTGGAATACCTGAATAGACAAAGAATCATACCAAATTAGGGAGGTGGACGATATATATTTTTTCCCCTTTTTTCTCTTTTTCTGAGTGTGTATGTGTATGCTTGTGTGTGTGATTTTGTCTGTATAGCTTTGCTTTTACCTTTTGTCCTAGGGTTCTGTCTGTCCATTTTTGTTTGTTGTTTATGTTTAGTATAGTTTTTGGCACTTGTTATCACTGGTGGATTTGTTTTTTGGTTGTGTTGCTCTCTTTTTTTTTTCTTTCTTTCTTTTTTTAAGTTACTTTAAAAACATTTTTTTAATTATTTTTTATTTAAATAACTTTATTTTATTTTATCTTCTTCCTTTCTTTTTTTTCTCCCTTTTTATTCTGAGCCGTGTGGATGAAAGGCTCTTGGTGCGCCAGCCAGGTGTCAGGGCTGTGCCTCTGAGGTGGGAGAGCCAAGGTCAGGACACTGGTCCACAAGAGACCTCCCAGCCCCATGTAATATCAAATGGTGAAAATCTCCCAGAGACCTCCATCTCAATGCCAAGACCCAGCTCCACTCAATGACCAGCAAGCTATAGTGCTGGACACCCTATGCCAAACAACTAGCAAGACAGGACCACAACCCCATCCATTAGCCGAGAGGCTGCCTAAAATCATAATAAATCCACAGACACCCCAAAACACACCACCAGAAGTGGACCTGCCCACCAGAAAGACAAGATATAGCCTCACCCACCAGAACACAGGCAGTAGTCCCCTCCACCAGGAAGCCTACACAACCCACTGAACGAACCTTAGCCACTGGGGACAGACACCAAAAACAACGGGAACTACGAACCTGCAGGCTGCGAAAAGGAGACCCCAAACACAGTAAGTTAAGCAAAATGAAAAGACAGAGAAACACATAGCAGATGAATGAGCAAGGCAAAAACCCACCAGAACTAACAAATGATGAGGAAATAGGCAGTCTACCTGAAAAAGAATTCAGAATAATGATAGTAAAGATGATCCAAAATCTTGGAAATAGAATAGAGAAAATGCAAGAACCGTTTAACAAGGACCTAGAAGAATTAAAGAGCAAACAAACAGTGATGAACAACACAATAAATGAAATTAAAAATTCTCTAGAAGGGATCAATAGCAGAATAACTGAGGCAGAAAAAAGGATAAATGACCTGGAAGATAAAATAATGGAAATAACTACTGCAGAGCAGAATAAAGAAAAAAGAATTAAAAGAATTGAAGACAGTCTCAGAGACCCTAGGACAACATTAAACACACCAACATTCGAATTATAGGGGGTCCCAGAAGGAGAAGAGAAAAAGAAAGGGACTGAGAAAATATTTGAAGAGATTATAGTTGAAAACTTCCCTAATATGGGAAAGGAAACAGTTAATCAAGTCCAGGAAGCACAGAGAGTCCCATACAGGATAAATCCAAGGAGAAACACGCCAAGACACATATTAATCAAACTATCAAAAATTAACTACAAACAAAAAATACTAAAAGCAGCAAGGGAAAAACTACAAATAACACACAAGGGAATCCCCATAAGGTTAACAGCTGATCTTTCAGCAGAAACTCTGCAAACCAGAGGGAGTGGCAGGACATATTTAAAGTGATGAAGAAGAAAGAGCTACAACCAAGTTCACTCTACCCAGCAAGGATCTCATTCAGATTTGACGGAGAAATTAAAACCTTTACAGACAAGCAAGAGCTGAGAGAGTTCAGCACCACCAAACCAGCTTTACAAACAATCCTAAAGGAACTTCTCTAGGCAGGAAACACAAGAGAAGGTAAAGACCTACAACAACAAACCCAAAACAATTAAGAAAATGGTAATAGGAACATACAAATCGATAATTACCTTAAATGTAAAAGGATTAAATGCTCCAACCAAAAGACACAGACTGGCTGAATGGATACAAAAACAAGACCCATATATATGCTGCCTACAAGAGACCCACCTCAGACCTAGGGACAGATACAGACTGAAAGTGAGGGGATGGAAAAAGATATTCCATGCAAATGGAAATCAAAAGAAAGCTGGAGTAGCAATTCTCATATCAGACAAAATAGACTTTAAAATAAAAACTACTACAAGACACAAAGAAGGACAGTACATAATGATCAAGGGACCAATCCAAGAACAAGATATAACAATTGTAAGTATTTATACACCCAACATAGGAGCACCTCAATACATAAGGCAAATACTAACAGGCATAAAAGGGGAAATCGACAGTAACACAATCATAGTAGGAGACTTTAACACTCCACTTTCACCAATGGACCAATCATCCAAAATGAAAATAAATAAGGAAACACAAGCTTTAAATGATACATTAAACAAGATGGACGTCATTAATCTTTATAGAACATTCCATCCAGAAAAAACAGAATACACATTCTTCCCAGGTGCTTATGGAACATTTTCCAGGATAGATCATATCTTGGGTCACATAGCAAGCCTTGGTAAATTTAAGAAAATTGAAATTGTATCAAGTACCTTTTCCAACCACAACGCTATGAGACTAGATATGAATTACAGGAAAAGATCTGTAAAAAATACAAACACATGGAGGCTAAACAATACACTACTTAATAATGAAATGATCACTGAAGAAATCAAAGAGGAAATCAAAAAATACCTAGAAACAAATGACAATGGAGACACAACAACCCAAAACCTATGTGATGCAGCAAAAGCAGTTCTAAGAGGGAAGTATACAGCAATAGAATCCTACCTTAAGAAACAGGTAACATCTCAAATAAACAACCTTACCTTGCACCTAAAGCAATTAGAGAAAGAAGAACAAAAAAACCCCCAAAGTTAGCAGAAGGAAAGAAATCATAAAGATCAGATCAGAAATAAATGAAAAAGAAATGAAGGAAATGATAGCAAAGATCAATAAAACTAAAAGCTGGTTCTTTGAGAAGATAAACAAAATTGATAAACCATTAGCCAGACTCATCAAGAAAAAAAGGGAGAAGACTCAAATCAATAGAATTAGAAATGAAAAAGGAGAAGTAACAGCTGACACTGCAGAAATACAAAGGATCATGAGGGATTACTACAAGCAACTCTATGCCAATAAAATGGACAACCTGGAAGAAATGGACAAATTCTTAGAAATGCACAACCTTCTGAGACTGAAGCAGGAAAGAAGAGAAAATATGAACAGACCAATCACAAGCACTGAAATTGAAACTGTGATTAAAAATCTTCCAACAAACAAAAGCCCAGGACCAGATGGCTTCACAGGCGAATTCTATCAAACATTTAGAGAAGAGATAACACCTATCCTTCTCAAAGTATTCCAATATACAGCAGACAGAGGAACACTCCCAAACTCATTCTACGAGGCCACCATCACCCTGATACCAAAACCAGACAAAGATGTCACAAAGAAAGAAAACTACAGGCCAATAACACTGATGAACATAGATGCAAAAATCCTCAACAAAATACTAGCAAACAGAATCCAACACCACATTAAAAAGATCATATACCATGATCAAGTGGGGTTTATCCCAGGATTGCAAGGATTCTTCAATATACCCAAATCAGTCAATGTGATAAACCATATTAACAAATTGAAGGATAAAAACCATATGATCATCTCAATAGATGCAGAGAAAGGTTTTGACAAAATTCAACATCGATTTATGATAAAAACCCTCCAGAAAGTAGGCATAGAGGGAAGTTTCCTCAACATAATAAAGGCCATATATGACAAACCCACAACCAACATCATCCTCAATGGTGAAAATCTGAAACCATTTCCTCTAAGATCAGGAACAAGACAAGACTGCCCACTCTCACCACTTTTATTCAACATAGTTTTGGAAGTTTTAGCTACAGCAATCAGAGAAGGAAAAGAAATAAAAGGAATCCAAATCGGGAAAGAAGAAGTAAAGATGTCACTGTTTGCAGATGACATGAAACTATACATAGAGAATCCAAAAGATGCTACCAGAAAACTACTAGAGCTAATCAATGAATTTGGTAAAGTAGCAGGATACAAAATTAATGCACGGATATCACTTGCATTCCTATACACTAATGATGGAAAACCTGAAAGTGAAATGAAGAAAACAATCCCATTTACCATTGCAACAAAAAGAATAAAATATCTACGAATAAACCTACCTAAGGAGACAAAAGACCTGTATGCAGAAAATTATAAGAAACTGATGAAAGAAATTAAAGCCGATACAAATAGATGGATAGATATACCACGTTCTTGGATTGGAAGAATCAACATTGTGAAAATGACTATACTACCCAAAGCAATCTACAGATTCAATGCAATCCCTATCAAACTACCACTGGTATTTTTCACAGAACTAGAACAAAAAATTTCACAATTTGTATGGAAACACAAAAGACTCCGAATAGCCAAAGCAATATTGAGAACGAAAAATGGAGTTGGAGGAATCAGGCTCCCTAACTTCAGACTATACTACAAAGCTACAGTAATCAAGACAATATGGTACTGGCACAAAAACAGAAAGACAGATCAATGGAACAGGATAGAAAGCCCAGAGATAAACCCACACATGTATGATCACCTTATCTTTGATAAAGGAGACAGGAATGTACAGAGGAGAAAGGACAGCCTCTTCAATAAGTGGTGCTGGGAAAACTGGACAGGTACATGTAAAAGTATGAGATTAGATCACTCCCTAACACCATACACAAAAATAAGCTCAAAATGGATTAAAGACCTAAATGTAAGGCCAGACACTATAAAACTCTTAGAGGAAAACATAGGCAGAACACTCTATGACATAAATCACAGCAAGATCCTTTTTGACCCACCTCCTAGAGAAATGGAAATAAAAACAAAAATAAACAAATGGGACCTAATGAAACTTCAAAGCTTTTGCACAGCAAAGGAAACCATAAACAAGACAAAAAGACAACCCTCAGAATGGGAGAAAATATTTGCAAATGAAGCAACTGACATAGGATTAACCTCCAAAATTTACAAGCAGCTCATGCAGCTCCATATCAAAAAAACAAACAACCTAATCAAAAAATGGGCAGAACACCTAAACAGACATTTCTCCAAAGATATACAGATTGCCAACAAACACATGAAAGAATGCTCAACATCATTAATCATTAGAGAAATGCAAATCAAAACCACAATGAGATATCATCTCACACCCGTCAGAATGGCCATCATCCAAAAATCTACAAACAGTAAACGCTGGAGAGGGTGTGGAGAAAAGGGAACCCTCTTGCACTGCTGGTGGGAATGTAAATTGATACAGCCACTATGGAGAACAGTATGGAGGTTCCTTAAAAAACTAAAAATAGAACTACCATATGACCCAGCAATCCTACTACTGGGCATATACCCTGAGAAAACCATAATTCAAAAGAGTCATGTACCACAATGTTCACTGCAGCTCTATTTACAATAGGCAGGACATGGAAGCAACCTAAGTGTCCATCAACAGATGAACTGATAAAAAAGATGTGGCACATATATAGAATGGAATGTTACTCAGCCAGAAAAACAAAGAAATTGAGTTATTTGTAGTGAGGTGGATGGACCTAGAGTCTGTCATACAGAGTGAAGTAAGTCAGAAAGAGAAAGACAAATACCATATGCTAACACATATATATGGAATCTTAAAAAAAAAAAAAAAGTTCATGAAGAATCTAGGGGCGAGATGGGAATAAAGACACAGACCTACTAGAGAATGGACTTGAGGATATGGGGAGGGGGAAGGGTAAGCTTGACAAAGTGAGAGAGTGGCATGGACATATATACAGTACCAAACATAAAATAGCTAGCTAGTGGGAAGCGTCCGCATAGCACAGGGAGGTCAGCTCAGTGCTCTGTGACCACCTAGAGGGGTGCGATAGGGAGGGTGGGAGGGAGGGAGGCGCAAGAGGGAAGAGATATGAGGACATATGTATATGTATAACTGATTCACTTTGTTATAAAGCAGAAACTAACACACCATTGTAAAGCAATTATACTCCAATAAAGATGTTTAAAAAACAAAGCTTGCAAACAACAAAAAGAAAAATAAAATAGATATATATCAAGATATAGAATGTTAAAAAAATATAAATGTATAATGCATAGCTATAATTATTATATATTTATATGTTCATTTTTAACCTGTTTATACTTGTGTCTCATTTTTAGAATATTTTGATGTATGTGTATGTGTATATATGAATCAGTGGGAAACATACTGATTTATACAAAATCACTGACAAAAGCAGCTTATGTAGAAAGCCAGCAGAAAATATATGAACACGTCTAATTATAAAGGATGGGAGCTACAAATGAATAACTTTGCATAAAGACATTGAAGCTACAAAAATAACTGTTCAGTATATTTCACTGCAATTACACTTCACAACATATTAATTCTCTGTCCCTAAGGGATTCCATTTTGCATAGAACCTAAATAAACTGCCTGAAAAAATTTTGCTGAGATTGAGATTGGATTTAATTACCAGACCTAATTCTTCAGTAATGCAAATCAGCCAAAGAACTGGGGGAAAATGCTGACTGAATGGAGACCCGAGTGACCTAGCTAACTGGAAGAGAACAACATTTTTGATTAATTGAAAGGACAAGCACTTCATCTTAAAATGTCCAAAGGTTAGATGTGTAGAACTAAATAACTCAATAACACTGTTTGATAGCACTTTTCCAGTAACCCTGTGGAGTACCTTTTCATATTATAACACATAAAATAGCAAGAGGCATATTCTTGCAGGCCCTTTTCTACACCTAAAGTAAAAGTTAGTGTTTTATACAGCCTCCAGAATAGGCATCTCTACTACTCATAAAAACAATTTCTTACCTTTTCAGGGTTACTTTTACTGTAAAGATCACAAGCTGTAACTGGTTGCAGTACTTTTGTGTGGCACAGTTGGAGCTGGCAAGAGACTGTTAAGTGAAAACTCATTTTTGGAGCTTCGAAGGGGAGTTGTGTTTGTCCTTACAAAATGAATTGCCTCCACAGCAAAGAACTGCAGTGATTCTACATGTTATTTCAAACATGAAATGTCATAATTCTTCCCTTTGTAAAGCCATCCTGCAATCAGCAACAATTAGCAGGCTGGTTAAAAAAGAGACCACTTTACTAATATCATTAATTCAATGCCACATTAAAATTAAGCTTATTATCACTATTCAAACAAATCTTGAAATTAACAGACAGCCATTAACTGCTATATTTCACTTATGGGGCAACATGTTATTTTTTCTAAATTTTTACTTACTTATTTTCTGTACAGCAGGTTCTTATTAGTTATCTATTTTATACATATTAGTGGATATATGTCAATCCCAATCTCCCAATTCATCCCACCACCACCACCACCCCCACCCCCTCCAACCCCCCCACTTCCCCCCCAACCTGGTGTCCATACGTTTGTTCTCCACATCTGTGTCTCTATTTCTGCCTTGCATACTGGTTCATCTGTACCATTTTTCTAGATTCCACATAAATGCATTAATATACGATATTTGTTTTCCTCTTTCTGACTTACTTCACTCTGTATGACAGTCGCTAGGTCCAGCCACATCTCTACAAATGACCCAATTTCGTTCCTTTGTATGGCTGAGCAATATTCCCTTGTATATATGTACCACATCTTCTTTATCCATTCATCTGTCGATGGGCATTTAGGTTGCTTCCATGACCTGGTTATTGCAAATAGTGCTGCAATGAACACTGGGGGTGCATGTGTCTTTTTTGAATTATGGTTTTCTCTGGGTATAAGCCCAGTAGTGGGATTGCTGCGTCATATGGTAATTCTACTTTTAGTTTTTTAAGGAACCTCCATACTGTTTTCCCTAGAGGCTGTATCAATTTACATTCCCACCAACAGTGGTTAGGGTTCCCTTTTCTCCACACCCTCTCCAGCATTTATTGTTTGGAGATTTTTTGATGATGCCCATTCTAACCTGTGTGAGATGATACCTCATTGTACTTTTCATTTGCATTTCTCTAATAATTAGTGATGTTGAGCAGCTTTTCATGTGCCTCATGGCCATCTGTATGTGTTCTTTGGAGAAATGTCTATTTAGGTCTTCTGCCCATTTTTGGACTGGGTTGTTTGTTTTTTTTGATATTGAGCTACATGAGCTGTTTATATATTTTGGAGATTAATCCTTTGTGAGTTGATTCATTTGCAAATATTTTTCTCCCATTCTGAGGGTTGTCTTTTCATCTTCTTTATGGTTTCCTTTGATGTGCAAAAGCTTTGAAGTTTCATTAGGTCCCATTTGTTTATTTTTGTTTTTATTTCCATTTCTCTAGGAGGTGAGTCAAAAAAGATCTTGCTGTGATTTATGTCAAAGAGTATTCTTCTTATGTGTTCCTCTAAGAGTTTTATAGTGTCTCATCTTACATTTAGGTCTTTAATCAAATTGGAGTTTATTTTTGTGTATGGTGTTAGGGAGTGCTCTAATTTCATTCTTTTACATGCAGCTGTCCAGTTTTCCCAGCACCACTTATTGAAGAGGCTGTCTTTTCTCCATTGTATATCCTTGCCTCCTTTGTCATAGATTAGTTGACCATAGGTGTGTGGGTTTATCTCTGGGCTTTCTATCCTGCTCCACTGATCTATATTTCTGTTTTTGTGCCAGTACCATATTGTCTTGATTACTGTAGCTTTGTAGTATAGTCTGAAGTCAGGGCATCTGATTCCTCCAGCTCTGTTTTTTCCCCTCAAGATTGCTTTGGCTATTCGGGATCTTTTGTGTCTCCATACAAATTTTAAGATTTTTTGTTCTAGTTCTATAAAAAATGCCATTGGTAATTTGATAGGGATTGCACTGAATCTGTAGATTGCTTTGGGTAGTATAGTCATTTTCACAATGTTGATTCATCCAATCCCAGAACATGGTATATCTCTCCATCTGTTTGTGTCATCTTTGATTTCTTTCATCAGTCAGTGTCTTATAGTTTTCTGAGTACAGGCCTTTTACCTCCTTAGGTAGGTTTACTCCTAGATATTTTATTCTTTTTGTTGCAGTGGTGAATACGATTATTTCCTTAATTTCTATTTCTGATCTCTCGTTGTTAGTGTATAGGAATGCAAGAAATTTCTGTGCATTAATTCTGTATCCTGCAACTTTACTGAATTCACTGACTAGATCTAGCAGTTTTCTGGTGGCATCTTTAGGATTCTCTATGTATAGTGTCATGTCATCTGCAAACAATGACAGTTTTACTTCTTCTTTTCCAATTAGTATTCCTTGTATTTCCTTTTCTTCTCTGATTGCTGTGGTTAGGACTTCCAAAACTATGTTGAATAAGTGGCGAGAGTGGACATCCTTGTCTTGCTCCTGATCTTAGAGGAAACGCTTTCAGTTTTTCACCATTGAGAATGATGTTTGCTGTGGGTTTTCATACATGGCCTTTATTATGTTGAGGTAGGTTCCCTCTGGGCCCACTTTCTGGAGAGTTTTTATCATAAATAGGTGTTGAATTTTGTCAAAAGCTTTCACTGCAACTACTGAGATGATCATATGGTTTTTATTCTTCAGTTTGTTAATATGGTGTATCACATTGATTGATTTGCATGTATTGAAGAATCCTTGCATCCCTGGGATACGTCCCACTTGATCATGGTGTATGATCCTTTTAATGTGTTGTTGAATTCTGTTTGCTAGTATTTTGTTGAGGATTTTTGCATCTGTATTCATCAGTGTTATTGATCTGTAATTTTCTTTTTTTTTGTAGTACCTCTGTCTGGTTTTGGTATCAGGGTGATGGTGGCTTTGTAGAATGAACTTGGGAGTGTTCCTTCCTCTGCAACTTTTTGGAGGAAGTTGAGGAGTTTTTCTTGTTTCTTGAGGTAGGATTGTATTGCTATAAAGTTCCCTCTTAGAACTGCTTTTGCTGTATCCCATAGGTTTCAGATCATCGTGTTTTCATTGTCATTTGTCTCTAGGTATCTTCTTCTTTCCTCTTTTATTTCTTCTGTGATCTCTTGGTTATTTAGTAAAGTATTATTTAGCCTCCAGGTGTTTGTGTTTTTTACGTTTTTTCCCTGTAATTAATTTCTAATCTCATTGTGTTGTGGTCAGAAAAGATACTTGATATGATTTCAATTTTCTTAAATTTACTGAGGCTTGATTTGGGACCCAAGATGTGATCTACCCTAGAGAATGTTCTGTGTGCACTTGAGAAGAAAGTGTAATCTGCTGTTTTCGGATGGAATGTCCTACAAATATCAATTAAATCTGGTCTATTGTGTCATTTAAATCTTGTGTTTCCTTATTAATTTTCTGTCTGGATGATCTGTCCGTTGGCGTAAGTGAGGTGTTAAAGTCCCCCACTATTATTGTGTTACTGTCGATTTCCTCTTTTAAAACTGTTAGCATTTGCCTTAGTATACAGGTGCTCCTATGGTGGGTGCATATATATTTATAATTGTTATATCATTTTCTTGGATTGACCCCTTGACCCCTGATCATTATGTAGTGTCTTTCCTCGTCTCTTCTAACATTCTTTTATTTTATTTATTTATTTATTTTTTGTGGTACACGGGCCTCTCACTGTTGTGGCCTCTCCCGCTGCGGAGCACAGGCTCAGCGGCCATGGCTCACGGGCCCAGCCACTCCGCGGCATGTGGGATCTTCCCGGACCGGGGCACGAACCCGTGTCCCCTGCATTGGCAGGCAGACTCTCAACCACTGCGCCACCAAGGAAGCCCTCTTCTAACATTCTTTATTTTAAAGTCTATTTTATCTGATATGAGTATTGCTACTACAGGTTTCTTTTGATTTCCATTTGCATGGAATATATTTTTCTATCTCCTCCCTTTCAGTCTGTATGTGTCCCTAGGTCTGAAATGGGTCTTTTGTGGACAACATATATACAGGCTGGCTGAACATATATTCAGCCAGCCTGTGTCTTTTGATTGCAGCATTTAATCCATTCACATTTAAGGTAATTATCGATATGTATGCTCCTATTACCATTTTCTTAATCGTTTTGGGTTTCTTTTTGTAGGTCCTTTTCTTCTCCTGTGTTTCCCACTTAATGATGTTCCTTTAACATTTGTTGTAGAGCTGGTGTTGTGCAGCTTAATTCTTTTAGCTTTTGCTTGTCTGTTATTGTTTTGATTTCTCTGGCAAATCTGAATGAGATCCTTGCCAGGTAGAGTAATCTTGGTTGTAGCTTCTTCCCTTTAATCACTTTAAGTATATGGTGCCACTCCCTTCTGGCTTGTAGAGTTTCTGCTGAGAAATCAGCTGTTAACCTTATGGGAGTTCCCTTATATATTGTCTTTTTTCCCTTGTTGCTTTTAATAATTTTTCTTTGTCTTTAATTTTTGTCAGTTTGATTACTATGTATCTCAGAGTGTTTCTCCTTGGGTTTATCCTTCCTGGGACTCTCTGTGCTTCCTGGACTTCGGTGGCTATTTCCTTTCCCATGTTAGGGAAGTTTTTGACTATAATCTCTTCAAATATTTTCTCAGGTCCTTTCTCTCTCTTTTCCTTCTGGGACCCCTATAATGAGAATGTTGGTGCATTTAATGTTGTCCCAGAGGTCTCTTAGGCTGTACTCATTTCTTTTCATTCTTTTTTCTTTATTCTGTTCTGCAGCAGTGATTTCCACCATTCTGTCTTCCAGGTCACTTATCTGTTCTTCTGCCTCAGTTATTCTCTTATTGATTCCTTCTAGTGTATTTTGCATTTCAGTTATTGTATTGTTCATCTCTGTTTGTTTGTTCTTTAATTCTTCTAGGTCTTTGTTAAACACTTCTTGAATCTTCTCATCTTTGCCTCCATTCTCTTTCCGAGGTCCTGGATCGTCTTCACTATCATTATTCTGAATTCTGTTTCTGGAAGGTTGCCTATCTCCACTTCATTTAGTTGTTTTTCTGGGGTTTTATCTTGTTCCTTCATCTAGTACACAGTTCTCTGCCTTTTCTTTTTGTCTTTCTTTCTGTGAATGTGGTTTTCATTCCACAGGCTGCAAAACTGTAGTTCTTCTTGCTTCTGAAGTCTGCCCTCTGGTAGATGAGGCTATCTATGGGGCTTGTGTAAGCTTCCTGATGGGAGGGACTGGCAGTGGGTAGAGCTGGCTGTTGCTCTGGTCAGCAGAGCTCAGTAAAACTAATCTGCTTGTCTCCTGATGGGTGGGGCTCAGTTCCCTCATGTTGGTTGTTTGGCCTGAGATGACCCAGCACTGGAGCCTACAGGCTATTTGGTGGGGCTAGTGGCAGACTCTGGGAGGGCTCATGCCAAGAAGTACTGCCCAGAACTTCTGCTGTCAGTGTCCCTGTCCCTGTGGTGAGCCACAGCCATCCCTCGCCTCTGCAGGAGACCCTCCAACACTAGCAGGTAGGTCTGGTTCAGTCTCCTGTGGGGTCACTGCTCCTTCCCCCTGAGTCCTGATGTGCACACTACTTTGTGTGTGCCCTCCAAGATTGGAGTCTCTGTTTCCCCCAGTCCTGTTGAAGTCATGCAATCAAATCGTGCTAGCTTTCAAAGTCTGATTCTCTGGGAATTCCCCCTCCCGTTGCTGGACCCCCAGGTTGGGAAGCCTGACGTGGGGCTCAGAACCTTCACTCCAGTGGGTGGACTTCTGTTGTATAATTGTTCTCCAGTTTGTGAGTCACCGACCCAGCTGTTATGGGATTTGATTTTATTGTGATTGCGCCCCTCCTACCATCTCATTGCAGCTTCTCCTTTTTCTCTGGATGTGGGGTTTCTTTTTTGGTGAGTTCCAGTGTCTCCCTTTCAATGACTGTTCAGCAGTTAGTTGTGATTCCAGTGCTTCGCGAGAGGGAGTGATCACATGTCCTTCTACTCCGCCATCTTGAACCAATCTCGGCAACATGTTTTTAAATATTATATGATTTGTTTGAATATGTTCCTTAAATAATGAGAGAGAAAAGAAGAGTTTTGGCTACTTTAAGAAGTCACTGCAAGGCTTGCTTATTTTATGAAAATGAAATATCACTAAGCAGGAGGAGGGTTTTTTTTTTAATTTTTATTTTTAAAATTTATTTATTTCTGGCTGCACTGGGTCTTCATTGCTGCCTGCAGGCTTTCCCTAGTTATGGCGAGTGGGGGCTACTCCTCGTTGTGGTGCATGGGCTTCTCATTGTGGTGGCTTCTCTTCTTGCGAAGCAAGGGCTCCAGGCACACGGGCTCAGTAGTTGTGGCTCGTGGGCTCTAGTGCGCAGGCTCAGTAGTTGTGGCGTACAGGCTTAGTTGCTCTGTGGCACATGGGATCTTCCCAGACCAGGGCTCGAACCTGTGTCCCCTGCATTGGCAGGCAGATTCTTAACCACTGTACCACCAGGGATCTCCCAGGAGGAGGTTATTTAAAGGCCCATAAAATTGTTGTTGTCAAAGTAACCTCCCTGACTTTAGGAAAATCTTGACGGGGAATCATGCCACAGACAGAAACATAACACATCTCATTTTTCTTTCTTCTCTCCTTGCTTTAGCCTAGAGGGAAAGAACAAGGAGTTTCTCTATCCTCAGAGCTGCCTGGACCACATATGGAGTCAAGTGTCACCTTAAGAAGCTGAGTGATAAGGATTCGCACGTCTAGAAACAAGCAACCAGCAGAACAAGGACTCTGAAGACCAAGTCACAGCATGAAAATGTGCAGCCCCTGGAAATGTCTAGTTTGGAGAGGGGGACAGTTAAGGAGAAATACAATAGCTAATTCAAATAGTTAGAGGTCTATAATGTAGAATACATCTTAAAATGTGTTTGTGTGGTAGCAGACAGCAAAATCTGTCTGCATCTGAGCAAGTGTCTGATGGCAGCCCCCACCCCAATTGCAAGCAGTCATGCACTTCCGTCCTCCTCCTCCACATTGTTGTTCCCCTGATTTTCCTGTGGGGAACCTGGCTACTTCAGCTTTCCCCCCTGGCTCTTTTCCCTCATCCAAAAATATATGTACAGATAGAGTACAAAAATATATCTAAAGATAAATACAGTCTTATTTAGCCATCGTTATATAAGGGATGCTGTTTGCCTGGCCTGTATATAGGAAATTTTATTATTTATGTCAAACTGTAAATACATACATGTATATGCATATATATATATATATATAATGTTGTGATTATAAACATAATTCACATTCCTTAGAGGGAAATATTAGAAAATGTAAAAAATAGGAATTATGCATATTATGCATAATTATGCTACAATTATGCTACAATTATGCTTCTTTTCCTCATGGCTATGCTCTCCGAGTATTTTTATAATGTTGTGATCTTTGTACACACTTTTATATACCCATCTCTTCACTCGTTAATACATAAAGATTTTTGTGTTATTAAAAATACTTCTAAATATTCAATGATTTTACAGCTTTCCATTATAACATTATTTTACTATTCTATTATTTTGGAGCATTAGAGTGATTATCAATTGTCCTTATTATATATTGGGTTAATTTGTTATTAACCCATCTATTTTTTTCCCTCAAAATTCTTATTTTGCTCCATGACCCTCTCCTTTAGGTGTGTAGGCTTTGCCTCAGGGAAGGGATGAGAGGGCAGATGAAAATAGTTCATCCTCAGCTTCTGAGTTTTAAAGCAGCCTTTTGAAACTTGCAGCAAAGACAAAGCAAAAAGTTATTTTATTTAAAGTCATTTTTGAGTCTCAAAAGTCTGACTTCTAGGGATTCCCTGGTGGCGCAGTGGTTGAGAGTCCGCCTGCCGATGCAGGGGACACGGGTTCATGCCCCGGTCCGGGAAGATCCCACATGCCGTGGAGCGGCTGGGCCCGTGAGCCATGGCCGCTGAGTCTGCGTGTCTGGAGCCTGTGCTCCTCAACGGGAGAGGCCACAACAGTGAGAGGCCCGCGTACCGCAAAAAAAAAAAAAAAAAAAAAAAAGTCTGACTTCTGAGTATCAAAATCATGATGTATTTGTGGCATTTCATTTATGTCATGAACAATAAACTTGAAAGCATGTGAAATTAGCCAAAGTAGTTTAGAAGGGATTACAATTTATAAGGAAGAGAGAAGTGTAAGAAGATATGAGAGGAAAGCCATAGAGTTAGATGGTGTAGGTCTCTGAAAAGAGTCTGCCCTCTAACCATCATCAACCAGGGCCAAAACTCTTGGGAGGGGGTGAGGGGCAAAGAATCCCAGATAGATTTGGGGATCTGAGAATAGAGACCAGTGCCCCACTTCAACTAGAGACTATGCAAGAGGTAAGCCTTAAAGGGGTCCCTGCATCACCATGGCAAGGTGACAGTGGGTAGAGATGGTGGCATGAGGAGTCTATACCAAGGCACCTGAGAAAGCTCCACAGAGCACAATTTTGCCTGTGCCTCCCTGAGAGACAAGGTGGGGGTGTGTCACTAAAAGAGAGCTTGCGCACTCATCACATCCCAGTGGCTGAAAGGAGCACAGTAACTGGAGACTAATGGGAACCCCAATGCCTCAGCAGACACCACACTGGGACAGTCACAGACCCCAGGAAACAGGTGGAATGACACATTTGCCAGGTGCCAGCCTAGGCAGAGAACGTCCCAAGTGTAGTCTCTTCTCCATGCCTTGAGGTAATGGAACTTCCCCACAATTGAGAGGCAGTCTCAGAGGAGGAATCCTGAACTGACTGGGGGGAAAAATGAGCCTCTGAATTGACTAAGAAAGCCATAATGTGACTGAGTCTACCATGAATTGGTTGAGATTAAATCTCCGAGGGGAATGAGGAGCTCAATGTCAGTGTTGAGTTGGAGAAAAATGATTACATTTTTGCACACTCAAATTTGTCACCACTGCATAATTAATACTATACTAAACAGTTTCAGAGCAATGATAACTTTCAATGATAATACCCTTTCAACTGGGTCCCGTCATTTAATTTTTGCCCATTTATCCCTTCAACAAATATACTGAGCACCTATATTTTCTAGGCATTGTACTAGACAGCTAGAGTAGAGAACAAAACAGATGTAGCTGCTCACTGTCTTCACTGACTTCCAACTAGGAAGACTGACAATGAAGAAGTTATTACAACAAATTACTACGGCCACTATGACAAGGGAGGAGTCCTAACCTACCCTTCTAGGCAAAACAACAGTGACACAGAACCCCCACAGAATTAGCAGACGTAAAGAAGGGAAAAGTATCCCAGAGAAAGAAAACAGCATACCCAAAGTGCCAGGAGTCACATAGAGGAGTCACATAGAGAATGGGTGACATGGCCACCCATTGCTGAGCATGCATTCAGCACTTGAGGATACATATCGTGTGTGTTATAAACGGAGTTTCAAATTCAGGGGGTTACGATGCCACAGTTTAAAGAAAAAGGTAGGACTAAGAACTAGAATCAGAAAAATAAATTCTGTGAGCAATACTTTCTCAATATTTGATAGCTTACCATTTCTATTTCCACTTAAATAGGTAAAGAGATACCTCATTTTTCTACGACTGGAACAGAGACAGCTAATTGCTTACCCCAATATTCATTTTCCACTTTTTCTCTGATTTAAAAAAAAAAAAGGATTTTTCTCAGTGCCATCATATGCCTAGCTTTTCTCCAACTTCAGAGGTGACCAACAGAAATAAATCCCAGACATTGAGAAGTAAAAGTGTAGGAGGTACCTCTAGGAAATCTTCTTTAAAGTTTCCTTTGTCCTGCTGCCATCCTAGAATATGACCGAGATGTCTGCATCTCCAGCTGCCATCTTGAAATATAAGGACAAAGTTTGTACTCTAGGGCTTGTAGAATGAAGAGTGGGAAGTATATCCCGATTACCAATAATTTTGTAAAGCCATAAGACTAGCCCACCAAATTGCTTTCACATGAGAGAAATAAACGGTCATGTTTAACCCACTGTTATTTTCTGTTTATGCAGCCAAACCTAATCCTAATACAATGTTGTAAGGAGTTGACTTATGATAGCTGAGAAGTAAATGTTCTAAATCTACAGCAAGGCCCAAGACACAAATCAGATAACTGTAAAGCTAAAAAGAAATCTATAAGTCATTTGGTCTGTTTTGTAAACTTGACCATATCACTCTCTGGGGTACAGCTGTTCAAAGGCTCCTCCTCATTGACAAGATAATGTCGAAGTTTAAGCTTCTTGAATGGTCATGATCCAGTCCTTTCTACCTCTCCATCCTGATTTCCTATCAAAGAAATTATGTTCAGGAATTATCAACTATTTTTAGTATCCTGATACAACATGTACTTCATAAGCCCATGTGTTTATTATGTCCTGTTCTTACTGTTAAAAATATACTTCCACTGCTTGGCCATTTTGCTCAAAAATGTACTTCTCCATGAAAGATGCCTACCTCCAAACCACCAGACAGACTGATTGCTTCTTCCTTTGTGTGATCTTTACGATATACATATTTTTTCTAATATTATACTTAGGCGTGTAAATAAGTAGTCACCATCTAATGTGATATTGTTTATTTCTGTATTCCTAGTGCCCAGCACAGTAATATATAGTAGTAGGTGCTGAATATTTGTTGAATTGATTTGCATTTCAGATTAGCAAATTAAGGACTCTGAAAGAGTAATCAACCTAGGTATCAACAGAGCACCAAAGTTTATATCAGGAGTCAAAAGAGAAAAGATGAAGCCAAAATATCATTTTTATATCTGATAGAGGTCAAGTTGGAAGACCTGGCTTATGTTGATATCTTGGGACTCACTAATAATGAAGTCCAGAATTGGGCAGACTTACCCAACTAAGCACAGAAGCACTGGACCAGGGCAGGACTCCCCACGTGGAATAATGGAGGAGGATTCGTGGTCACTTCCAAGAGGAGAAAGACGGGAGCTGAGCTGAGCTGAGCTGAGCTGAGCATACCCTGTTATTCCTCCAAAATGGACTCATAGGCTAAGAATCTCCTCAGAGGCAGGGTGATTGATGGGGCAGAGGGAAGCCCAGACCTACAACTAATTGAGCTCCTTTCACATGACCAAAGCATCAGAAGTGGGAAAGAGGACCATTCCCCAGATTTTGATTCTCTTAACTCACTGGGCTTAAGCATGAAGCTGTGGATGCAAATAATCAATTAAAAAATCTATAATAAGAATAGAAGAGAGTTTTATTCAAGCCAAACTGAGGACTATAGCCCAGGAAACAACCTGTCAAGGGACTGCTCATATACTCTAGCATATACTCTAGCATATATCTTGGTAAAAAATTACTGCTAATCACAAAAAACAGATATCTCAAGTTAATGATTTTAGTGTTTTTCTATGTATAGGAAGATGGAAGAATCTGGAGTCACTGAAATTCTTCCTTATTCACCTTAACTATCTAGGACCCCCGATATATCTGAAGGACTGAATGCTTCATCCTGTTTTGTTTTGGTTTTTTGCATCCTGAATTTCCCTTAGGGCACACTGTCAGTGGGGCAACTGCAGTGGGTTGTGATATAACTCTTTGTATAACTGGATGATGAGTGACACTCTTTTCTTTAATGGTTAAAGCAGATGTACAATGTATGCTTGACAGGCCATAAGAAAGTTCAAGCCAAATCATGTTATAAGCCCAGAATGACTTCCCCATACCTCAGTATGTGAAAATTTCTTCCATCAAAGCCTATGGTCAGCAAGAGTTGTAGCTGTCTGCCCTGGGAGACCTTTCAGGAGCCACCTTCATAAGATCACAAGCTACACGTCTCTGCTCTTTTGAGTTTCCTCCTGGGTCTAGTGGCAGGCAGCTTAAAAGTCGTCCCCACAAGAATCTGCAATGTGTCAGATTGAATACATTCAATATATCAACTTTGAATCCACTCCATACCAAAAGCTGAAAATGTATCCCCTATTCTATTTTCTGTCCCAAATTATGTCCACATATGCTGTCCAATACAGCATGACAAAGGTTCTGCAGAGATTAAATGCTATCTTGAAGATACTTCGATAATAAAACGCCTATAAAGAGATGCTTCAACTTTGAACACGATTTCCTATTATTAAATTCCATGAAATAAAGTCCAAAGACTAAATTCTTTTACAAGTTGAAATTCAAAAACATTGAAATCCAAGGGAACTAAAGTCTGACATCAAATTCTTGTGCGTTAAAGTTCAATGTGCAAAGTTCAATTACAAAACAAAAACCATTCGCTGATTTGTTATTCTACCTAGGCTCAGCAAGAGGGATTTTTCTGCCTCGGTAGAGTGGGGTCTCTTCAGCAACTACAACAGTTCCTCTCTGGAATGGATTTGGAGCTTCCGAAGCCCCAGAAGTCATAGTAATTCAACACTTAGTCCCTCAGGAGCCTCACTTCTAAAGAACCCTAAGAGTTAACAGGACATAGAGAATTATCACAGGGTTTTTCCAGATCCATCTAGTTTAGAAAGCCATTCTCCTGCCCTTGGATCAATTACAAAATTACATTCCCAGAACCAGGGCTACCAAGACCCTAAGAGAAATCTGATGTCTGGGAAAAAAGGAAAATATTCTTGGATTCAACCTAGTAGGAAGTCTGTCATTCAAGACCAATTGTCTGGATTGCTTACTTAAGGCAAACGAGGAAAATTCTCCAGACAAGAAGTTATTTTGAGACTACACTTGCATTTAGCACTTTCATTTACATTTCTTTACATTTACATTTTTGTGAGAGAAAAAAAATATCTATGCTTCCTGCATCCTCACAGAGTGTCATTTGAGGCATTTCTGCCTCCTTGCACATTTAGATAACTGTAATAGGGTCAGCTCCAATCACAGGAACTCAAGTACTTTTCTTCCCCATCCAGCATATCCAGGACCTCTTAATTCCATTTTCCTATTAAACCTTGGGCCCCTAATGCCGTGTAGTGACATAAGTGCACCACCTCTCAGAAAGAGGCTTTTTCGGTCCTGTGCCACAGTGGCTGCCTCACTGCCTCTGGCTCCGGGATTGCTTGGGCAGTGAAACTCACCCCCTAGAGAAGAGTTTCCCTTCATTCCCAATTTGTTTTGGCTGAAGACCCACCCTGAACAGATTCCTACACTAAGTGATTTTGATGCTTCTGAAGCTTGTGTCCCTGGGGAAAAGTTTTAAATGTCCCAGCGTCTGAGTAGCTTTTTTGTTCAACTACATCTTTTTTCTGAAGTACTGAAACATACCACTGGTACTGAATTTCCCTGTTATTTCCCCACTCCTTTCAGGAAGGCTATTTGAGAGTAACAATTTAATCTACTTCTTAAAGTGGCCACTTTCCCTTAATCCGTGTGGGAGCTAATGCTACTTGTTGAAACTTAGCGCCTCCCTTCCATTTATTTCATCTTTGCTTTCTGGTTCAGTTATTTTTATAACTTCTCTGAATTCTTCATCATAATCATCATCATAGAGAATAAATCAACAAGTTCTGGATTCATTCAAATGAATGAATTTTGTCTACCTTACTCTTGATGAGATGAATAATCCCCGCCTAGAGATATTCTTCAATCAGACATTTAATTAAAGCCTGGACTTGTTCTCTGATTCTCACATCTAGATTTCATCACATCTTCTCTCAACTTTCTTTTAGGATCCTCATTTCATAAATGTATTAACCAAGGTCAATAAGTTCCCTCAGGGCAAAGGTAATGCCTGTTTCAACTGCAATGATGTGTCATATGGAAACTCAGCTGAAAAATGCTTTGAATATTTCACATGGGTTTCCTTCCTCAATTCTGCCCCAATTTTTTATAACCACTTGGTACAGCTGTCCCACTCTTTAAGGAGTGGTTCTCCAACGGCTCTGAGTGGGGACCTATGGCTTTCACAAGTCATCATCCCTCGGTGACTTGGCCTTTCTTGAAGGAATCAGATCTGCTATCTGCTAGATTTGCTTGGATCCCAGTCATCATTTCTGATCTAATAACAAAAATGTCTTTCCTTCTTTTAGAGCAGTTGGAATCTGGGTACTGCTTTTCCCCCCTTTTATATTGGTCTAATGTCATCTTTAAGATGCCCTTTTCTTCTTTACTCTTCCTTAACATAAATGAATAAATTTTTAAAATCTCTTCCTCCAGCTTAATTGGCCTGTGTTCCTTTATTTTTTTAATCTTTCACTGATTCTGAGTTTGACAGTAAAACTGAAGTACACCTTTCAAACCACTACAGTTTCTTCTTGTTTTCCTGAGCAAATGAATTTATTACTAGAGGCAAACAGTTCCAGGCAATGAGCATTTTTGTTTCCTTCTACCTTTGGGTTTGTAATAATGTCATTTAGTTGAATTTCTATCTTAAGGGGATGGCATTATTTAATAAGGGCTCACATCTCTTATTTGTTCATTAAGTCTAACACAAGAACAAGGGTGAAGCCACAATTTGGGTGTCAGATATCAAGCCAGAGTTATAAGTTATAACTTACAATATTAACACAGAGCTGATCTGAGATCCTATGATAGGACAGTGAGTCTTGAAAGTCAGAGGAAATGCCACATGAAATCAAGGTTAGTCAGTCCCTCCAGAGTGCCCTCCTTGATCCTGAAAGAGGAACAGAACCTAGTATTTCCAATCTAGATTACCTAGATTACCTAGGCTTGGTACTAACCATATAAAGCTAGAGCATCTCTAGTGCTCTGTTCACATGCAGAATTCAGCTGCCTTGCAGTTGAAAAGTGGCAAATATTCTTCAGACAACCAATGTGTAAAACAGTTGTAAAACTCTTCTCTGCAATGGAATCTTTGTCTCAACAAGGAAAAGCAAGGCCTGTGCAGTAAACTAAAGCAGTCTACCTGAAGCCCCCAACACAGCCAGAGGATTGTGTCTTATTTTCTCACATAAATTGCATAAGTTACAGTCACCTGCTAAGCTCAAAATACCTCATGACAGCTAAAATTTCTTTCTCAGGCGACAGAAATTCAAAGTCAAGTACAAAAGTGTAAAAACACATTTGGCCTAAAATAAGCCTCTATAAACCAGGAAGGTTTCTCCCCCAAAACTAAAGTCCAAGACCCACGGTGTGGGCCCCGGATGCACAAAAAGCTTCTGCCCAAATTGTCCCCCTCGAATTTTTCGTTTATTTTTCTTTCTCAATGTTGCTGGTGAACAAACAGAACTTGGGAATCTCTGAGAGCCCCTCCCCAATGAATAGCACCTTTAATATACACTCAGCTTATAAACAAGTTGAGAAGTACAACAAAACAGAAGAGTAGGTCAAAATAATGCCTGTTATTGATAGAGGGCAGGCTGCAGGATATGGTTTGTTGGGGGGCAGGGGCGGGGGTGCAGTGCTAGAGGTGGATAGGCCTCCCTGTAGGTAGGCAGTCTGACTAGTTAAGATTTATAACTTAGAGCACACAGGCTCATTCCAAACAGGAGGAAAGTTGAAGCTAAGTCAAGCAGGTTCATTTATTCTTCCCAAAGTTGACAATCAAAAAAGACTCGATCTCTCTAGGAGCTGGAGGAATAAAGGATGGAGAGAGACCTACAATGACATTAAGAGATCTCACTTTACAGGAAGGAAACATCAGAAATGGGAATTATCCCCAGCTAACAATGCTTGCAAACAAGGTTAAATTCTTTGCTTACTGGTTTTTATACTGAGAACAACTTTTCTCAATAATATTCTCATATTTAGTTTCCAGTACCACACTGCGCTGCAATTTAATAAATCCCATCCGTGGGATACCAATGTTTCACAATATCGATATTAATTCATTTTCATAAAATTTGATATGAGAAAGTCAATTTTAGAATTTAGTCTTCAACTACACAATTTGGGGAATGTATTCATAGTTATGTCTGTTATTTAATGTCTGGAAATTGATTTCCCATAAGATTACAGGCCAGATGATTCACTGACAACTAATTTCCCAAAGACTTCAGTAGGAGCATATGTGTAATGGCTTAAGAATGACCTTACACAAAAATATTCACCGTTTCGAAGCACTGTATTATCAACTAAAGAATCCAATCTTTGCAAAACAGAAGATAGGGGGTGGGGAAAAATAAAGAATAGATTTTCCCTTAGATGACATGAGCAAAGTTGACTTCTTGCAACAATTCAAAAATCATCTTCATCTAACCTTTGTGTAGACAGCCTACACCTAGATTATTTTATGCACTCTACTTATCCAAGATATATCATTACATTTATATGCGTTCTTTACCTTCTTTTAACAATGATTTATTTTCAATGTACAGGTCTTAAGCATTGTTTTTTAAACTTATTACTAATTATTTTAGCATTGTATTTGTAAACTATTTAAACTTTATTTTCCAATAATTTACTTTATATAAAAATACAATTAATTTGTGTATATTAACTTTATATCTTGTGAGCTTGCTAAATTCACTTTGTTAAAAGAATTGCTGTTTAGGATTTTTCAGGTAAACAATAATTTCACCTGCTAAAAAAACAATTTTCCTCCATCCTTTTGTTTCCTTATGCCTGTTATGCATTTTTCTTGCCTTATTAAACTGGCTAGTTAATGATATACATGCTAACAGGCTGGGAGAAAATGTACTTACTTTGAAATGCAGCAAAAACATAAGATGACTAAAGAATGGAGTGATGGGTAGATATGTGATAAAGCAAACACAGTTAAATGTTCACTGTAAAATACCAGTATGAATGTTCATTGTCACTTTTTTTTCAGTTTTCTGTATGTTGGAAACTTTAATAAGATGTCAGTAGGAAAATAAAAACCAAAGCAACTATCCAATTTTGAGAGAGGGACTGAGGACAAAACAGACAAGGACAAAGGGACATCATAGGTTTTGAGAGACAGGCTAAAATTGGTGAAATCCAAGGCAAAGGATTAAAAACGGATGAGCAGCTTCTCTGTCTCATCAAGAGAAAATATGAATGCACACAGAGTAAATCGGATACATACAAATGAACATATAGTAATATAGGATGCATACATATTTGGTTTTGGCAGCTGGCTGGCAAGGAGATAAGGTTATCTGCTCTAAATGAAGTTCTGGAAAAGGCACTGTGGAGACTGGATCTGAGAAATGTGAGTTTGCTGGGTAGTATTGAGGGCCTATTTCTTGGTTGGTGGCTATGAATGTAGTTGAGGGCAGTCTGTGCTCAGCTGCCTGGATCCAGTTTCTTCACCTGTAAAACAGGATAATAATGGACAACTTCAAGATCATTAAGAGAATTAAGTGAGAGAATGCCTGTAAAGAATCTAACACAGTGTCCCACATAAAGACCAAGAACTTTTTTCCATGCCTACTGCTAGTGATTATTTTGTACAGCCGCACTTCAGGAAGTTGCTAAAGTTTCTCATGCTGCTATCTACAGAGAAGGTAATTTCAGTAGGCAATCAGCTCATCAAATGAGCTGAAACAGACACAGAAAGTACCAAGCCACAAAGGTACCATGCAGTGTTTGTAACCAGCATTAGGTTGTAATTTAAATGAGAGTTAAGGTTTGTAGGGACTAATTTCCTTTACTGAGAGGAAAGTTATTTATTATGTCTTTCATACCACAATCAAACTGATAAAGAACATCTCATGATAACATTCCAAATTTCCATTGGAATTATAAACAGGAAAGAAACCAAGGGGCAAATAGCTAATAAAATTTAGTTCATCAATTTGAAAAATATGAAATGATTATGTCTTTCTTGAGAACTAGGTAGAAAGAAAATGGCTGCTAAGGGTTGATTCTACAATTTTTAAGAAATGTGTTTCATGATTTGGAGGGCTGTAATTTGGAAATAACATTTAAATTCCTATTACTCAGTTCTATAACTCAAAGTATAACACAGTACTTAAGGAAAAACCACAGCAAGAGGTTTTGTGTGTGTGTGTGACGCATATTACACAACTTCAAACCTTAGGAACAAAATTTAATTTATATTATGAAAACATAAAATCAAAGGGGAGTGACATCAGTATCATGGCAGCTTAAGATGTACCTCATCTTTGTCTCCCCACCAACAATAAAATTTGGCATCCACCTATAGACAGAAATCCCTTTCAGGAAGCTGTGGAATCCAGCACCATAAGCCAAGGGACCCGGGAGGAGTCTCATCCAGCCATCCATCAGGTAATAGGGAGACAGACCTCAGTCCCAGATGTGGACCCTGTCGTGGCCTATAAACTGGCCCCAGACTCTTTCAACCACCATCTAGGAGCCCCTGAGAACACCAACTTAGATATTCACTCAAGGACAAGAGAGACTGCAAAAGTCCAGGTTTCCAGAGAAGTCCCAGAATTCCATTGGAGGAAAAAAAAGTTTGGATGTATTGGAGGAGGTAATAGGGACAGTTTGACTTTACCCACATCACCCCTCCACCGAGGGATGGCACAGCTTAGGGCCAAGAGAGATCTTCCTCACAGTGATTTATCCCACAGAAGAAAGGGAGAGCATGTGAGTGAACACCCAGCTGCCCCAGCTGTACACGACATGCCAAAGGGGCTCCTTTCTCTCTTGCTCCATCCAGAGTATAGAATCATGAGCTACGTGACTGGGGGCAAGAAGAAGTGGGAAGAGTGGCAGATACAACTACTGAAGGGCAGTAAGAGGCACAGATCTTAACTGTGTTGTGAATTCCACCAAGAACCTGCCCAATAGCTGCTGGGAATGCATTACCAGCAGATCACAACTGGCTCACGGGAACCTCAAGCATTCTGTGTGCCTCACCTACAAACTCCCCATCTTGTGGTCAGCTCCCTGCGTGTGCTCCCGATGGTGGCAGCAAGAATAAGCTTTGGAAGATAGTTAGTGAGCATGCACATAAGCTGGCCAAATCTGCAGGCCAGGGAGACATCACAAACTTGACCCTAAGCACCACCTGTGGGAAACAAAAGAGAGGCTGTCAGCACTCACTCAGCCTGGTGCATTGAAGGATCCAGAGAGGGCATAAAGCCTAAGAATTCTGCCACAAGAGGGAGCAAGAAGCATGGAGGAGGTATACTCCAAAAAGAGTCTAAGATAGCCTCAGAATCTCTAATAAGGCTAATGGGAGGTATCTCTCTTCCAGAAGCAGTTAGTGAAGCCTGGAGGGAGTGACTGCTCCTTCAGAAGTAAAGAAATAATGCAAAAGTTCAAAGAACATGAAAAATCAAAATAACATGGACACCACCAAAGGATCACAGTAATCTTCTGGTAACCAAACCCAAAGACATGGAGATCTGTGATTTACCCAATAAAGAATTTAAGTTCTAAGGAAGCTTGATGAGGTACAAGAAAACACAGAAAGACAACTGAACCAAATCAGGAAAACAATAAATGAACAAAATAAGAAGTTTAGCAAATGCTCATAGCAGCACTATTTACAATAGCCAAGACACGGAAACAACCCAAATACCCATCAACAGATGATTGGCTTAAGAAGATGTGGCATATATATATGATATATATATATATCATATATATATATATATATATCATATATAAATATGATGGAATATTACTGAGCCATAAAAAAGAATGAAATATTGCCATTTGCAGCAACATGGATAGACCTAGAGAATATCATACTAAGTGAAGTCAGACAAAGACAAATAAATATATGATGTCACTTGTATGTAGTATCTAAAAAGTAGTACAGACGAATCTATATACAAAACAGACTCACAGACACAGAAAACAAACTTATGGTTACCAAAGGGGAAAGGGAGGGGAGAGGGATAAATTAGGAGTTTGGGATTAACAAATACAAACTACTACACATAAAATAGATAAGGAACAAGGATTTTACTGTATAACACAAGGAACTATATTCAATAACTTGTAATAACCTATAATGGAAAATAATCTAAAAAAATACATATGTAACTGAATCACTTTGCTGTACACTTAAAACTAACACAATACTGTAAATCAACTATGCTTCAATTAAAAAAAAAAAGAAGAAATGTTTAGCAGAGAGACAGAAGTCATAAAAAGGAACCAAATGGAAAATCTGGGGCTGAAGGATACAATGAATGAAATGAAAAATGAAATAGAGAATATCAATGGCAGAATGAATCAAGCAGAAGAAAAAAATCTGTTAAGACTGAAGAAAGAACTCAGAAATTATGCAATCAGAGAAGAACGAAGAAAAAAGATGTAAAAGAGTACAGAAAGTTACATAATCTATGACATATCATCTAAAGGACAAGTTTGTAAATTACTGAAGTTCCAGATTTAGAAAAGAGGGAGAAGGGGGCAGATAGCTTATTTAAAGAAATAATTACTAAGAACTTCCCAAGTCCATGGAGAGATTTGGAAATCCAAGTTCGTGAAGCTCATAGGTCGCCCAACTAAGAGATTCTCTCCAAGGCACATTATAATAAAACTGTCAAATATCAAAGACAAAGAAAGAATCTTAAAAGCATTAACAGAAAAAAGCTTGTATTTACAAGGCAACCCCCATAATGCTATCAGCAATTTTCTAAGAAGAAACCTTAGCGATCAAGACAGAGTGGGATAATATATTCAAAACACTGAAGGAAAAAAACTGCCAACCAAAAATATTTTATGTGGCAAAGCTGTCTTTCAGAAATGAAGGTGAGATAGACGATTCCAGACAAAGCTGAGGGAATTCATCACCACTAACCTGATTATAAGAAATGCTGAAAGGAGTTCTTCAAGTTGAAATGAAGAAACACTAATTAGTAAAATGAAAATATATGAAAATGTACTAAACACTGGTAAAAGTAAGTACACAGTCAAATTCAGAATACCCTAATACTGTAGTACGGTTAAGTGTTAACCACTTAACTTTTGTACAAAGGTTAAAGGACAAGAGTATAAGAATTACTATAGCTACAATGATTTGTTAATGAATAAACAGTATAAAAAGAGGTAAATTGTGACATCAGAAACATAAGAGGAAGGGGGAGTAAAAGGATAGAGTTATTGTGTGCAACTGAAGTTAAGTTGTTAATAAAATAGACTGTTATATCTATGTTTTATGTAAGCCTCATGGTAATTACAAAGCAAAAATCTATAGTAGACTCACAAAAGATAAAGAAAAGGCAATGAAAACATACCCCTACAGAAAACCATCAATTCACAAAGCAGCAGCAGCAGAAGAAAAAAGCAAGGGACTTACAAAACAGCCAAAAAACCATTAATAAGATATCATTGATAAGTCCTTACCTGTCAATAATTACTCTAAATGTAAATGGAGATTCTTCAAATAATTAAAAATAGAATTACCACATGATCCAGTAACACCACTTCTGGGTATTTATCCAAAGTAAATGAAAACAAGATATGAAGCCTGTATCTGTACTTTCATGTTCATTGCAGCATTATTCACAACAGTCAAGATATGGAAACAACCTAAGTGTTCATCTATGGACAAATAAAGATGTGATATACATACATACACAAACACACACACATAATTATTATTCAGCCATGAAAAAGATGAAAACAGTGCCATCTGTGACAACACGGATGGACCTTGAGGGGATTATGCTAAGTGAAATAATTAACACAGAGAAAGAAACATACAGCATGATTTCACCTATATGTGGAATCTAAAAAAGCCGAACTCATAGAAACAGATAATAGAATGGTGGTTAACAGGGGCTGGTCAATGGGGAAATGGGGATACACTGGTCAAAGAGTACAAGCTACCAATTTTAGGATGAATAAGTTCTGGGGATCTAATATACAGCACGTTGATTATAATTAATAATACTGTATTACATACCAGAAAGTAGTTACGAGAGTGTATCTAAAGTGCTCTCACCACAAAAATAAAATTGTAATGATGTGATGTGATGGGAGGTATTGCTAATGCTATGGTGGTAATCATTTTGCAATATGTAAGTGTATCTATCAACACACTGTACACCTTAAACTCACACAATGTTATATATCAATTATATTTCAATAAAGCTGGGGGGGGGGGAATGTAAATCATACATTTTTAAAGAACTACCTAAGATAGTGATTCACACCCAGGAATCAGGGCCTTCAGCTAAAATCCTGACATCAAGACTTTTACTGCCAGTTAAAAAAGAGTAACTGATACTGGACTTGCCCTCCATTGTAAACAACTAGAAAATGAGACAAAACATAAACGGAATGCTACATCAGACACTGGAGCAGGCAGTGCAATGCTGTGATATGTTAAAGAAAAGAAACCAAGGAAGTAAACTCTAAAGTCACCCCTGATTTCCGCCTAGAGGCACTTTCCAGCCTACAGGGTAGGAAGGGCAAACCCAGGCAGACAACTGTGACAACAATGAGTTGAGGAGAAAAGAGCAAAATTCAGAGACTGGGGTGGCTGAACATGCATGCAGAGATCTGGAAAGAGGAGAATTATACAAAGTGCAACAGAAATCTGCATAAGAAATCTGCCTTGCATCCTTGGCTGATTACTAAGCTGCATATACATTGAGTATGACTCCACAAAGCCAGGCAGAGAGGAAGAAAAACAAGCAAACAACAACAAAAAACTACTGGGGAAAGACCTGCTAGAAACTAAGTTGAATAATTACCAGAGCTCACACAGGGCTGGAAGACAGTGAGTTCTGGTGACCCAGGATGTAGCTCCTCAATGATCTCTGGGGCATTCGATCAACACTAGAAAGATCAAAGCACAGCTGTAAAGCTCAACTAGGGATAAAGACTACTCTAGGCACACCCTAAAAAAGGTTAAAAACAAGCATGAAAAGGATCAAGCTGCTAATCAAATAACTGCCTGTGAAAACAAAGTTCAACGCTGTTTAAAGAAAGAGGGTTTCACTGGATGGTCATTAAAGCAAGTTAGACTGCAAAAGATTAGTGAACTTAAAGGCAACAGAAACTATTCAAACTGAAGGACGGTGAGAAAAAGTCTGGAAAAAAGATAGAAACCCTGTGATTTACGGGCACTATCATTAAGTCAGAGATGTAACTAGAGTCTCAGAGGAGAGGGCAGAAAAATAATTGAAGAAAATGGCTAAATTTTCCTAAATTTGATAAAAAACACAAATCCACAAATCCAAGAACTGAAACAAATGTAAAGCCAGTATAAAGCAGTATGCACACAAAGAAAAATCACGCCAAGACACATCTTAAACTGCTGGAATTGGTCATAAAGAGAAGTTGTAAATCTTACAAGGAGCCATAGGAAGTAAAATAAAACAAAAAACAGATAGGAAAAAGTTAGAATGCAGATGTCTCCTCAGAAACAATGCAAACTGAAACACAAAACTGTATTTTTAAGATACAGAAAGAAAAACTGTCAAACTACAATTTTATACCCATTAAAAATGCTTTTCAAAAAAGAATGCAAGGGCTTCCCTGGTGGTGCAGTGGTTGGAAGTCCGCGTGCCGATGCAGGGGACACAGGTTAGTGCCCTGGTCTGGGAGGACCCCGTGTGCCGTGGAGCGGCTGGGCCTGTGGGCCGTGGCCGCTGGGCCTGCATGTCCGGAGCCTGTGCTCCGTGGCAGGAGAGGCGGCAGTGAGAGGCCCGCGTACGGCAAAAAGAAAAAAAATAAAAAATAAAAAATAAAAAATAAAGCCATTTTAGGCCAAACACCCCTCCCCCGAAAAACAAAAACAAAAACCTGGGAGAATTCACCAGAAGATCTGCCCCACAAGAAAAGCTAAACCTGTTTCAGAGCAAAGGAAAATTACATCAGATTGAAATTTGAATATACAGAAAAAGCAATGAAGAAATGAGTCAGTGGAGGGCTACTTCTACTAATTGAAACAGGAGGAGATTGAGTAATTTCCCTCCACAGAAAAGTATAAAAAGACAGAATTGTCAAAAAATAACCAATCATGACACTGAAAATTGATCAAAATCAGACAAATTTGAAAAATGTTTATTGTTGAAAAACTAGATCTGGACAAAAATGGTAGCAACTCCATGACTTTCTATACTTGGTATTACTACCTTGTACCTACCACTTCTTCAGTAAAAACTGTACCTTTATAAGTTTAAGGCTAGTTGCAGCCAGAGTATTAGACTGAATTAACAGTTGGGAACAAGGAAAACCCACAGCTTTGCTAAACCAAGGTTGCAAGTCCAGTTCATGGCCACTAAGAAATCAATCAGATAGTGAACTGAGAGATCCTGGAAGTGAAAGAGCCACACAGTGGCTAAGACAAGCTCTTAATTCACATATATCTGACCAACCGCTTAAGTAGAAAAATGAAAACCAAGGGATACTGAGAACTGGTTGCAACCTTGAATGTGTTCCTCAACCCACATATAGCTCAGCAGACTTAAAGTCTCAACTTGAAGATGTGTGAGTTCACACTCCACCCAAATCATTGGGTTGACCACTAAGCTATGCAGACAGAAAGATGAAGCCAGGCTAAAATAAAAACAACTGAGCAGAAACATCAGTGGCAGCACAATGCAAGGCAGATAAATTACAGAGTTTAAGCATAGGTAAGCTAGGAAACAAACAAAAAACATTAAAAAAAAAAATCAGAAAACCAAGAGAATCCAAAGTTACTAAAATGTATTATCTAAAAGTAAAGTTTTCAGCCACAAAATTACCAGACATTGGTGTAGGGGAAGAGGGAAGAAGTATAATGATACACAAGGGAAAAAGCAGTCAATAGAAACTGACTGAGTGGGACCAGATGCTGGGTTCAGGAAAGACTTCAAAGCAACTATTACAAACATGTTCAAAGAATTAAAGGAAAACATGCTAACAAGGAGACAGAAAATAGGAAATCGTAATAGAAACACTGAAACTATATAGAACAAAATGGAAATTCTAGAGTTAAAATGTACGAACACTAAAGTGAAAAATAAATTAGATGAGATACCAGATATGAAATGGCAGAAGGATTCAGCGAGTTTGAAGATTTATCAATAAAATTATCCAAGCCAAAGAACTCAGAGAAAAAAGACAAAGAAAAATGAACAGAGAGATCAGCCACCTGTGGGCCAATGTCAAGTATTCCAGGATGTAAGTAAAAGGAGTCTCAAAGTAGATGAGAAAAAAAGGAAAGAAAAAAGGTTTGAATAAATAATGGCAAAAAAAATTCCCTAAATTGATACTATAATACTAATAGTACTCATAATAATCTGATCCAAGAAACTAAACAAAGCCCAAGTAAGATAAACACAAAGAACTACAACTAGTTAACATCATAGTCATATTGCTAAAAGCCAAAGAAAAAAAATACTGAAAACATCAAGAAGAAAGTAATGTATCATGTAAAAGGGAACAATCATATGTTACTGGCTCACTTCTCATCAGAAATAATAGAGTTCAGAAGGTAGCAGAATGAAATATTTGAAGTGCTAGGGGAAAAATAATAAAATTTTTAAATGAACCTAGAATTCTGTAAGTGAAGACAAAATAGGTACATTCCAGATAATCGAAACTGAGAGAATGCTAGCAGACCTTCTATAAGAAATATGTCTACCATACAAACTCTAATCAAAAGAAAGCTGGAGTGGTAATATTAATATAAGATAAAATACATTCAGAGTAAGGAATATTACCAGAAGTCAGGAGCGTTCATAAAGGGGTCAATTCATCAGGAAGACATAACAATCCTAAAATTTTATGCACCTAATGAGCTTCTAAATGCATGAAAACCCAAAAGAACTAAATTAGACAAATCCATAAATATGGTTAGCGATTTCAATATTCCTCTTAGTGAATAAAAGAAAATTAACAAGGGTAGAGAAGTCTTTAAAATATATCTTAAATTTTTCAATCATCTGGAAATTAAACAACACACTTCCAAGTAATCATTTAGTCAAAGAAAAACATCATAAGTGAAACTGAAAAATAGTTTGAACTAAATGGAAATGAAAACACAAGATATCAAAATCTGTAAGAGGAAGTTAGATCAGTATTCAGGGTAAAATTTGTAATTTTAAATGAAAGAAGAGAATGGTCTAAAATCAATTACCTAAATGTCCATTTTAAGACTCTGGAAAAATAAGAGCAAACTACATCAAAAGAAGATGGTTGGGATTAATAAAGATAGAAAAGGTAATCAATGAAATATAAAACAGACAATAGAGAAAATCAATTAAACCAATTTTATAGAGACAACTAGAATGCCCATACAATGCTGGTAGGAATATAAAATGGTACACTTTGAGAATCTGGTGACTTCTTAAAAGTTAAACTGACACCTATCTTAAGTCTAATTATTCCATTCCTATGTATTTACTCAAGAGAAGTGAAAACATATGTCCACAAAATGACTTCCAGAAATATTCAGAACAACTTTATTCATACTAAACAAATCCTGGAAACCCAAAGGTCCATAAACAAGTCAACGGGTTGTAAAAGTGTATACAAACATACACTGATCAATGAACATTAAAGAAATTAATGAAATATGCAACAATATAGATGAATCTCAGTTGTAATTCTGAGAGAATGAAGCCTTAACCAAAGACCATACAGTATTTGACTCTAAATTCTTGAACAGGCAAAACTAATCCATAATGACAGGAAGCAGATCAATTGTCACTTGAGTTGCGGTAGGGGTGGGCTGACTGCAAAAGGGATATGGAAGAAACTTTTCAGGATGATGGAATCTGTATCTTGATTGGGATGATGGTTACACTGAATACCTTCATCAAAATACAAACTGCAGACTTAAAACGGATATGTTTTATTGTATGAATTATACTTCGTTTCTCTGCATCTCAAGTTTCTTATTCATAGCTCAGAGATAATACTTCACAGAGTGGTAAGGTTATAATGAAATAGTACACATACCCAGCGCAATGCCTACCATGTAGTAAGCAGTTCATTATTCATCAGTTCTCCACCTGAATACCTGCTGTTTCTAAGGAGCTTTCAAGATTCCCATACCATTACTAAGACAGCTGCAGTTAAAAAATTCTTCTTCATAGGGAACTAAAATGCCTCTCTCTAACCTACATCCATTGATCCTAAGTCTACCCTCTCTAGAGCAGTGGTTCTCAAACTGAGGCGTGCATCAGAATCACTTGGAGGGGTGGTGCAACACAAAGACTGCTGAGGCTTATCCCGATCGTTTGATTCAGTAGACCTGGAATGAGACCTGAGAGTTTGCATTTCTGAGTTCCCAGGTGATGCTGGTGATGCCAGGGATTCCACTCTGAGAAGCACTGCTTTAGAGAATCATAAATTATAAGACCACTCATACTTCCAAGTGCATCATTTTAAACACTGGAAGAGTTAACATTTTTTAACTTCCCTTTTTTCCAAATTAAAGCAGTCTTAGCTCTTCCAAACCTCACTTTCCTAGTTCTCTGTTAGAATGTCAATATTCCTCCTAACATGTAGCCCCCAGGACTGAGACTTCCAGTTGGGACCTGACTAGTACCACCCCTCCGCCACCCCATAAAAAAGACAACAATCATTTATCTTAACCTGAACAGTTTCCCAGGTTTAGGTTTTTCGGTGTGTGTGTAGTTGTGTCTTTGTCAATCAAACAATTCCTGATTGTTTATCACCAACTGCTATAAGAGCAGGTCTTGCTAATATTCTTATACAGAGCCTGTCATAAACTTCTGTCAAGCAAACCCTTTGTTCCATGAACCAAATTTCTGAATTAAAAAATGCTCCAAAGGACAGGACCAATAATACAACAGTATACTTGTTCAAAGAGTAATTTCAACAGTAATATATACCTTTGCTTCAGAACTACACGATGCATATTCTTCAAGTCCTCAAGTACTTAATGAAAACATGCTTATCTGAATCACTGAAAATAAAAGCTGGAATTCTACAGTTTCAATAGAAATGGTATGTGCAATTTCCTCCACACCCATGCTATTACGTTTCAAAATTAATTCCTATATTTCCTGCAAAAATATAATTCTTGGTTGAGGGAAAAAATGATTAAACGTAATGACTTGCCAAGCAAAAATTCATGTACCTGTGGCCAAAAATGGTCATCTGAAGGACAGAAAACAATCCCTGCTTTCTTATGTGTAAATTTCCTCCAGCAGGTGAGAGAGTATATAGAAATGAGAAGATCAATACTGCATACTTGGAAAACAAATTTTTAAAGTAAATTAAAATCATGTTCCTAGACTCTAAAGTTTCTAGTTGTATCCTTTCAATACACTTCAATAGTACAGGAGCAATTATTTAACCTAGAGAATAATGATTAATAATTCAGAGGAATTATTACAAAAACCACAAATAACACATAATTAAGTAAAGTTAGTTTATTTTACCTGTAGCTCTTCCAATATAAATTTAATGTAAATGCTGATACTGAGAAATATTAGGAAGAATTACTGATAGATGTCAGAATATCATGCCTTCCAATCCATCCTCCATGAACTTCTTATAAAGTGCCATAAATTTGGCCACAAATGCTTCCAAGTGATAAATGGCTTTGCTACCCAGCTGTAGACGATGTTCATAGTAAGCTGCCATCTGGGCCACTTCCCCTTTCAGTTGTCCATCACAATTATGTAAAAGTTCTGAGAGAAGGCCCTAAAGAAAGATAACTAGTAATTAAAAAAGTAATCATTTTTAAAAAATATTAGCTGAAAATGCTTTATTTCTCTCATTCAAAAAGGAAGTAAAACTTAAGTATGTTCTTTTTTTATTTCTGATGGACCAGCAGACTTCATCCAAAAGTACATACCATTCTCTAATGTAAAAATGTGAGTTATCTTTCATATTCCAACTCTAAATATTTAAATGTACAACGGTGCAAAGATATAAGTACAAAGATGCTTACCGCAGCATTATTAATTACAATAATCTGTAGACAACCTAAAGCTCCACCAACAGGGGTCATATCCAAAAACTGTGGTATAGTCATACAATGAAATCCCACCCATCCACTAAAAAGAATAAGGTAAATCTGTACTGTCATGAAACAGCAACCATACTACACTGCTGAATTTTTAAAAAGAAGGGGAAAAAAAAACAAACAGTGCAGGACACTGAAGTTTTGTGAAACACACAAATATATGGGCTTATTTCTATGTGACTAGAAAAGAGGTCTTATGGAAACAGAGTGTGGAGCTTCACTTTTTTCTTTGTATATTTGGTATCATTTGAATTTTTTCATGTAAGGATTACCAGGTAATTCTAATAAATACAAACAAACAAAAAAACAGTGTGTTCCCTAAAATCTAACAGTCAGCCTATCTATCCAGCTGGGGAGTTGATTAGGTTTAGATCAGCCCTAAAACTGTGTCTTACAGTATCCCTCTGCCTCCTTCTTTAACCTCATTACTCAAGTGCACCGGGCCTTGTTGTCTGCAATACTTGTTCCCCAGCTACTTATATGGTTCCCTTCTTTTAATCCTTCAAGTTTCAGTTTAAACATACCTTTCTCACAGAAGCCATCACTGACCTTCCATAACCCTGCCCTCCATTGTTACCATTTCACCTGGTTACTTCCTTTGTGGCACCTGGAACATTCTGAAATCCTCTTGCTTCGTTTCCCATTTCACCCCACAAAAGTGTAACTTCTCTGAAGGCAGGCCCACCCGTCCCCTTCAACACACCCCTAAAGGTGCCTGAAGCACTGGAAGCTCAATAAATATCTGTTGAACTAATGAGCTAGACAGAAAGAGGTGACAATGTATCTTAGTGCAGCAAAAGCCCTGAGATCACACAAAGTCCAAGTTTTATGGTTATAAACAGTTCAAAATTTGAAATCAGGATACCTTCATTATTATTTCAGGAGGAATACAATGAGTTAGAAGCTCATAGAGTCTCCCACGAACTTCAAGGAGCCTATACAAAACAAAACAATATTCTGTGATAAAAATAGGAGGTAATTTTTCCTCTGTACTGTCTTAGTTTACAAATTAAACATCCCAATACAGACATTTTCTTAAATGGCTTATCATACTTAAGATACACCTATGGAAGCTTATCCTAATTTCAGTTCATTTTTCTAAAATGATATAATAATTGCTCACTAAATATTAGCTGCTATTCAAATTAGAAAATTATGAATTTTCTAAGATATGTCAAACACGAATCAAGACTAAGGGGTCAAAAATCAGAAGGAGTCATTTGGTACTGTGTGGACCAATTTTCAGAATGACACTAGCCATCCCAGTATTTCTGCACAGCTCCAAGGTTTTCTGAAATTAAGAGAAATTTCTTTTTATACAGCATAATGGCATCAACTCCCAAAACTGTTAGTCTAAATAGGCAACAGCAGCACTCGAACAAGTTCATTTATGAGCTGTCAAAACCTGTTTGGAAACTGGAGGAAAAGGCCGCAGCAGCTAGAATAATTAAGTAAAGTAATAATCAACTGAAGTCTTAAAAATACATCTAATAATAGTCGAATAGTCAAATACTGCAACATCTGTACCTAAATCTCTTAAGAGCAGGAAAGTTCAACTACTACCACCAATTTTTCTTCATTAAAATCAGAACAAAAACAAGAAAGTCACCTTTAGCGTGGAAATATTTTATGAAAGTAAAAGGCTCCCAAGACACACTTTGTTTGAATTTTATTTCTTTAAAGCCTGAAATTTCTTCACTGCTTGACGGTATTTTACAGAACGGAATGCACATTTTTTCCTAAAGTCAATGTTTCTTTTCTGAAGAACCTACCTAAAACATTTGCACTTTTCGAAAACTATTAATTTCTTCAACTAAAATAAATGAATTAATAGGAATTCAATGCAAATACCACATACCCATTATCTATGACTATTCACCTCCTCTAATCTATATGGTAGCCCAAGAGTACATATTATCATTTCCTTTGAAGAATTTCTTATAAAAATAAGAATTCATCAGATATACCATACAAGAAGAGAAACATGGTATAATCCTCTCATGATTATTTTCACGTAAACCACGGAAGCTTACATTTCAGTGGTTGCATTCAGTCTAGTCTGTTTCCTAAAAGAATCAACCCTCTCTAAAGTCCAAAGATGGTTTCTCAGTTCTGACAGGCAAAAAAAAGTAGCAAACTGTGTCTCAGTGAGCCTAAGGGACCTTCACTAGATGTTCCAAAGGTAGTGAGTGGGCCTTAAGACTGTCACTCTTGATTTGGAGAAGAGCAGACTGCCCTTCTCAATCAAAGCTGTCATGATAAATCAAACAAGCAGTGGCTGAAGTACTTTCAGTATGGTCTACTACTGAATAAGAGACCTAGGAAGTAAACAGAAACAACTGTACAGCAAATATGCACAGAACACTTCCTAAATACTGATGGCATATACACAATATTATTCTTAACAAAGCCTGTCATCACACATGAGCACCGGGTCTTCCAGTTCTCAATCCATTATCACACAATCTCTTCTGCTCTTATAACAAAGGTACAAGTATCCCTGGCAGAGTAAAAATAATAGCATCTTCATTATACAAATGAAAAAGCTGAAGCTCTAAGATGAAGTTACCTGCTCAAGGACACTTAGCTAAAAATCAGTAGAGGAACTAGAAGTCTGACCCAAAGTCTAGGGTCTTTCCATGACACATCAATACAAAGTTATATACTGTGATTTTCAATATTAGAAAGCTAGACACATCATGCTATGTATTAATATTAAATCATCCAAGATTCTGGGAAAAACCTAAAACTTCCAAAATTTGTTTTAATTTATGTAGAAGTTCCACATTTACATGCCAATAGCCATGATATCATATGCTAACTATTCTGAACCACTAAATTTCTAAAATTAAATCCTACCTTTTCTTTGTAAGTGTAGTATTATAGATTTAATTACAATTCTAAATGGCATGGTATTAGCATAAAACAGCTAACCTAAAACTTAGAACATCTGTACTATCTCAATGACCAAACTTTCATGGTGATCTTTTACAGCGGTTACCTCTGTGGAGTCTGCTGACTGACAATAGCATTGGCAGTCTCCCTCAGATACACCTCCCAATCTGTTTCAGGGATTTCTTGATCTGCAGTAAAAGGATATCTACATGACAAAAAGAGAACACAATAAGTTAAATGAAAGTGGGCTTATGTCCCAGAATGTTTCCCACGGTAACTTCCCCCTTTCACTCACTGTTGCACTCTGCAGGCTTCACACATAAGCAGGGCTTTTCTGAGATTTCTGCAGGACTTCTCTGCAAGTCTACGAGCCAGTTGTGAAGGAAGATTTAGACCTTCCTTCTTGCACACAGTAGATAACACATGGCAAATCTACAAACAAAATAATTAACAAAAATGGGCAATCTGTCAAACAGCATACTGAGACAATTTCTGTTAATATCTTTATAGACCCTCCCCAACCTTTTTCTTAGGTCACTACCCTACCCTAACCCACTGCTCCTTCAG
>NW_006791240.1:3023286-3054648 GCF_000442215.2 Lipotes vexillifer
CCTCCAGCAGGAAGCTAGGGGTCTAGCCTAGCTGTCAGGAAGAGGCAGCAGCTACTAGATGGGCTGGAGGAAGCTCTGGTCCCAGCTCCAAGCCTGACAGCCTCCTCAAGGCAACACGGAGCTGGAGACAAAGGGTCTCATGTTGGGGGCAAAGATACTGCTCACAAGGCTGCCAAGTAGAGCCGTACAAGCTTTAGTGCACACGACTCAGGCACTAAGACCTGAATGGTGCCCATGGGAGTGGTGTAACCTGGCAGTGCTGCTGCTTTATAGACACTTTTAACTCTATCACCCCCAAAATTTTTACATGTGAAACTTATAATAAAGTTATTTTAACTACTTTGAAACTAATACAATGTCACATATTATCCCCACTTTGCATAAAATTGTCCCAAATCTATTAAACAGCAGAAAACTGCCTGTGAGAAACGGGTTATTTCTACTGACGGCTATTAAGAATGATAAAGAAAACAAAAAAATGTATTATGTTTCAGACTAACTTTGGTCCCCTAACAGGGGACTAGGTATTCCCAAATCATCTTCTTGCAAAATCTATTTCCTGAATACTCACCCCTCTTCCATAAGCCAGTTAAATCAGGTTAAGGTAGAAGCCATTAAATAACTAGCCCTTACCTACTTTAGTAAAATCCACAATAATTACTTGTTTAAAGTAAAAGATGATTTAATGGAAAGAACATTTTCTATATATTGGTTATCTGGTATTTACTATATATATATATAGGTTTTTATGTATACTAATAGTTAGCATCCAGGCCATAGCTATTCCTAAATTACTGATATAGCTCACTATGTTTTCACAAAAACAAATATGACAGGGATATACACACAGTACGCATGGAATCTGAAGTGAAATTTTTTTCTGAAAAGTTTAACTTGACTTACATCTTCAACGCTGGGAGCAGGCACACGAACTGCAAGGCACCTACTACGAATAGGTGGTATCACTTTTGATGTAGAATTGCAACACAAGATCAACCTGCAGGTGGACATATACTTTTCCATGGTTCTGCGCAAGGCATGCTGAGCATCTTTAGTGAGTTTGTCAACTTCTGTCAATAACACGACTGAGTCAAGGAAAAACAAAACAAACTTTAACTTAAGTATTTCTCTTCCTCTTCCTCCTCATTATTCAGAGTGAAATCCTAAACAATAAGCCTAATATACTACTTTCCCCTTTGGAGAAGACATGCAAAACTTATAGCTATGGCGAGAATAATTTCTTTTATTTTAAAACATTCTAAGATCAAACAAGCCTAAGAAACACTAGGCTAAACAAAGTTAAAGAGGCTATTTTGTTGTAGAATTTACTGCAGCCTTTATTATATTTATACACAGTAGAAATCACCACGACAAGGATACACTGTGCTGCATTTACCCAAAATAATTTATCTCAGGAGCACATTTCTGTAGAACATCTTAGCATTAAGGAATACACTTTGGAAAACACTGGCACAAGAGATGTAGCAAATAAGGCATAAAGACATCTGGTTACTTGTATAATAAGATTCCGTCTGGTCATAATCAAGGATTGGCCCTAAAGTGCTTCAGGAATAGTATGTAGGGACTGAATCCAACTGTTGTATTTTTCATTGTATTAAATTATTTCTAGAAGATGACAGTGGTAGCATTTGTAGCATTTGAATCTCTCCCATAAAAACAGACACAACAAGTAAAGGTTCCAAGACCCAAGACAACATTTATATCAAAACTAGGTGACAAGTTGTCCCTAAGAACCCTAAATATGAGCAAGTGAGAACAAGAAACTATGTGTGGGAGGAAGTGGCTGGGATCCACCAGGTTTTTGACAGCCTTTAGGACAGGAGAACCCCAAATCACCCACAAAAGCACACTGGAAATATCATGGGCCGATTTAAGAACATCACTCAGAGGGCTCAATTCATGGCTAAGAGCTAAGGAACCTTGATGCAATAAGGTTTGAGAGAACATTGGACTGAAAATAATAAAATGAATATTCCTTCCAAGATAACACTTCACAATTTGGAGACGTTCTGGAAATAGAACCGAAATTGAACAGAACAGGAAAAATAAAGACAAGGAGGTTGATCCCAGTATCTGACAAGGATAGCACCAAATAAAATGACAAAAAAATAAATCACTGCTAGGTGAGAAAACAGCAGCATATTTTAAAAATTAACACACCTCAAACAAGTGACATTTACTCCAGAAATGCAAAGCAGTTTCATTAAAAGATCTAGTAATATAATACTAAACACTAAGAAGAAAAATCATAAAACTACATTAATGGATACAGGAGAGCATTTGAAAAATAATTTTTAATTTATTTTGAAGTACAGACTGAGGAGGAAAGATAAGAAATACACTGGAATATGCACAGGTGATTTACAAAATAGTAAAATAAGCAATGAACAAAAGATAAAATCATCACATTCACTAAAAAAAACAAAGTACAAACAATTTATTTTCTCCACCCAAACTAACAAGGATTAAAAATAATTATCCAGTGTTGATAAATGTTAGAGAGAAATGGGCATTCCTAAACACTGCTGGTGGTAGCACAGAGCTATACCCTCTTTCACATAAAGAATTTGGCAAAATATATCAAAAGCACTAAATATTGGCATATTTATCAAAAAATCTCCTGTAAAAATATATGCATATATATGCACATAAATAATACTGCAAATGTTAAGAGTAACTATTACGGGGATTATGACTGGTATGAATTTTCTTTTGTTTAGCTAAATATTTGATAATGAACATGTCACTTTGGTTCTAAGAACCATTATTTTTAAATAATGCAATTTCTTATTTTAAATTAAGTATTTTTTCATTACTCATCTAGTTCTAAAGTAACAAATGGGTGGCACAAATAGTTCTCTTTCTGCCAAAATTCAATTCCATTAGACTATAAACTCCCAGGAGCAGAGATCATGTCTCTGTTGTCCACTTTTACATATTTAAAGGAAAAAAAAAAAAAAAAAAAGGAAGCGCTAAGAAACAGAGGAAAACCCAGACAAACAAAAGCCAGACCAACAGGTATCTTCACCTTGCAACTGAACATGCGGGTTCAAATACAGACCCTGGACCAAACCAGCCCATTTCAGCGGTGGACACACCTCCTCCTGCTTTCCAAAGCCACTTCTGAAGCTGTCTTTTGAAAGAGTTTGGGGATGTCTTGGGTCCAATACCCTTCTGCATGACATTCACCACAATTCTTTAAAACAGAAATGGAAATGGTAAAAAAAAAAAAAAAAAAGGTAGCGTAGTGCTTGGCACAGAACAAGAGGTTAATAAATATTTGCTAAATGGATGGAATTTACATTCCCCACTACATTTTTCTCTTATACCCACTGCTTGTAATTTAAGTGTCTGCCTCATAAAAAGAAATCTTTTTATCACATACCTTTAAAATCTTTTTGAGAGTTTGTTTCAAGCTGCTGTGATTGTGCCACTGTTTTCAACATCTCCTGAATTACTACCCGGTCACTATTTCCAGCATCACTATACGAAACAAAAATAGTGGTTAAATATGTGTGTAAATATTTAGAAAGTATTATGCCCTTATTCTTAATCTGTTATTATAAGAAAAATGTTGAAGATCTTAAGTGATCAAAATTTTAACCAAACTGAGTAACACCTATTACATTCACAAAACTTTAAAAATGAAGTGTTTTAGGGTCATTAAATACTAAAAATATTCCAATACTCAACTACAATTTGGTTAATATCACTGAAAACACCAAGCATGTTCTTATATTAAGTTTACTGAGAAGATAAACAAAATTAATAAACCATTAGCCAGACTCATCAAGAAAAAAAGGGAAAAGACTCAAAAAATAAAAAAGTGAGCCATGGCCGCTGAGCCTGCGCGTCCGGAGCCTGTGCTCTGCAACGGGAGAGGCCAAAACAGTGAGAGGCCCGCGTACCGCAAAAAAAAAAAAAAAAAAAAAAAAAAGAAGAGCAATACCTATCAACAGCTTATCAAATACTCTCACACTTCTGTACCCACTATAATTCATACCTAGTCAGAGCTAATTTAAAATATAAAAATAACTCCTTGGAACAGAAATTTAATCTCTGTTCCTCTTCTCCACCCCCAAAATAGTAAAGGTCTGAGAGAGAACAAGCCTCGACAAGTCCCTCTCAGCAGTTGTTGATTCAGGGTCTTCACAAGGGGAGGGGATAAGCAAATTAAGTTTAGCACACAAATCAGTACTCTGTAAGCTGCTGACTTACAGGCATTACCTGTCATTTATACCAATATCATTGCTTTAGCACTTAAGTCCTGCACCTCACAAACCAACATAAGTCACCTTGTTAATTCGGGCTGAATGTCAATTTAAAACAGCTGAAAAACAAACAGCTTACCCTCCAACTGACTATTCTTGCTACAGAGGAACTCTCAAAGAGAAAAAGAGGGCAAAGAAGTCAGCTTTAGTTTATTTTCCCAAACAGCCATCGTCTGTCTCAATTCAATATTATTAGATCAATATATGTACAGTGTTTCTTTTATAATTATTTCCTTGTCCAGAATCTGAAATAATTCGCTTTTGTCTATGGAATTACCACTCTCTACTTTTACGATCAGACCCTTTCCCACCAACCTTAATTTTTTCTTTGACATACCTAGGAAAAATAATATCAGTCTGTTAGGGTTGTTCTGTGGACTAAATTATCCATGTAAACCTTCCCACACAGTGCCTGCTACTGAATACACATTAACTTAAAAACTCTCTTCCTCTTATCCCATTCAGTCTAGAAAGGGATGCTCGATTTCATTGCTGTGCCACTGCCCATAAAGTTGCCTTTGCCTGAAGATGTCCTTGATTCTGTTCTCCTTCAAGAACATATCAGACCCCGTAGAACCCTGAAGGCTTAGCCAACTTTACGCCCAATACAATCATTTCTACATCATTTACTTAAGCAGAACGTAACCGCTGTGGCATGAGTTTTCAACGTGCCTCCCAACAAGATCCTAGTCATTATCTCATGATAGAGAATACAGACAGTGGCTGATGGACTACAATACCCTCTAATCAAAAAACTGAAACAAAGAAAATGGGAACCCAAATTCACTTTCTGAAATATTTTTTCTGGCATTTACAAACTTTTTAGACACACTTTGCTCACCAGTTCTGAATGAGTCAATATAATTCAACAAAAACTTACTGACTACGCAAAATACTTTGCGTAAAGCACAGAGCTCTGTAGAGCAAGAAAACTTAATTAAAATTATTTGACTTGGGGGGGGGATCAAAGAGAAGGGAAAGAAGGAAGGTTCTAGGCTCCCCGTCTCACACAGGGCAGCTTCACTTTTATCTATTTTATATATTGTTTCCATACATAATTTTATTTCAAAAAAACATTCTACTCTTTAAAAAAAGTCTGAACATCACTATTCTAAAATTGCTTATTTCTATGTAGTAGCAACTTACCTGGGATTAACTTCAAGGTGGTAATTGCTTGCAATAGTGCTAATTTCAATTTTCTTTTTAGATGGAGTCTGTGGACAAAGAAAGTAGTGTTTTTTTTAATGTTTATTCATGACTATTTCTCCTCTTTTCTGTATTTCATTCTTTTTAATTATGTAAACAACTTATGTTTACTAAAGAAAAGAAAACTTTAGATGACCACCACTAATGCTTCAACTTCATTAACCCCATTCCTTTCTTAAGGTGCATGTAAACATACATGTTTTTACATACATTGGGTCATATCACACATTCTGTTTTTAGTGTGATCACTTTTCTCCTTTACCTCCAGAAATCTCCAAACCATTCCCAGTTATCAGATCGTTGTAAACAATCTGCCTATGTCCTTTCACAGCCTTTTCCATGATAGCACACAAAACTAAACACATACTAATACATTACTACATAGAGTGTGTCAGCATACTTGCAAAAATTGTTTTAAAAAGAGGCAATCATATATATTTCTCTGTGTTTTGCTTTTCCTTAACAACACATCTAGACAACCTTCTCAGACAAGTGGTATAGGCTGTTATAGCTGCATATCAACCATAACATGGATGTCCCAAAGCCAGTCATGCAGATGGGCATTTTGTTTCTTGCTTTTTACAATCTCAAACAATTCCATAATTAACATCCTTGTGTATATGTCTCATGCACTGCTTTCACGTCTATGTAATAGATTCCCAATAAAAGATCTGATGGATTGAAGATGATGTGTTTTCTAAACTTTTTTTTTTCCTAAAGTTTTATACGTATGTATGTGTTTATTAGACTCTCACTGCTTTTCCTCAACTACCACAAAGGTCAAACATCTTCACATATATTTACTGACTGTTTATCTTTCTCTCCTGTGACCATTTTTTATTCAGTTTTCTACCAGGTTGTTTTTCCATTGTTACTTTGTAAAATCTTTTATCTAATACATTCCTTTCAAATATTTTTTATAATCCTTCATTTTTCTATTGATCTTATGTATATTATCTTGTCATACAAACTTTTAAAATTCATATATACCCAAGTATATATTTTCTTCTACAGCTCCCATGTTTTTTACTAAAAGGTGCTCCCGACTCATACACTGTTCATACTGTCTAAGAAATTCTATTTTAAGAAATTTAGTTTTATTTTACCATTTCAGCCTTTAATTGATCTGGATTTATAAATTATGTGTAATAGGGATTCAACTTTATTTTCTTCTGGGTTGGTAACTAGTTATGCTAGCACATTTTGCTGCCCAATCCTTTTCCTACTGATGTGAAATAGATCTTGGGCTGTCATATTTCTGGGCTCTCTATTCAGCTCCACTGATGTAATCCTCTATCCCCATGCCATAGCAATATTGTTTTGATTATAGTAGGCTTACAGTATGGTTTAATAAACACATGTCCCACTTCACAAATCTTCTTTTTCATAATTATTTTAGCTATTCTCAGAAATGTACTTTACCTTTAAGATCACTTCATACAATTAAAAAAATAAATTGCATTTTAATTGGAATTTCACTAAAATTTATACTGAACATGGGGAGAACAGATACTTTTAAATACTACTGAGAACATGATGCATCTTTCCATTTGATCAGCTCTTGTCTTTTGCCCTTTTATAAGATTATGTATAAGGTTTTCTTACTACCTTTCTTATTAAATTTGTCCCTGCATATTTTAAAGAATTTCCACCAGGATGTACTACCAACATCTCAAATTCAATGTGTCTAAACACAAGCTAATCCATATTAGCCTACAGTCCATTTATCCTCCTAAAGATTCTATTAATAGCACAACCTACTGTCCAGTCACTCAGTTTACATTTTTTCAGTGCCTAATATGTGCAAGACACTATACCAGAGGCTATGAAGAACATGAAAATGATGGCAACTGGACTTATTGTGGTGATTATTTCATAATGCATAAAAATATCAAATCACTATGCAGTATACCTGAAACTAATGTAATGCCACATGTCAAGTATAACTTACAAAAATATAAAATTTACCCTATATAACTTCAAAACAAATACAATCTTGTCAGAGTCAAGATGTATAAATAACTATGATCAAGGCAAAACAAAGTAATGCACTAAAAAGTATAAACTATGGGTTGTAGGAGGAAACATTAATTATAACGGGGTTGGGGGGGCACTTCCAAAAGGATACATTTCAGCTAGATCTTAAACACTGTCAGTAAGGAAAGAGTATGAAAATGCATTGCATAGCATGAGGCTACAAAACACAGCCAGGGCAAGATCATGGGAACTCTGAACATCCCAGAGCCTCATGTCTCCTCTCCCAGTCAGTCAGCTGCCCAATCTTTACCGAGTCACCGGATTCCACGTTTAAAATTTTTCTCCAAATCATTCCCTTTCCATACACACTACTGCTCTCAGAACAATGAACTTTAGAAACTTGAGTTCTAGTTCCAGCTGACACTAATTCGAATCTGAAATGAATCCCACCACCTACATCTTACCCAAAGTCTCCTGTTGCTCATATTTCTTCTCTAACGTAATGTAACTTTTGTCTGGTTATAATACTTAGGTCTATAAATCAGCAACTCTCAATCCTGTACACCAGGATTACCTGTGAAATTCTTACTTAAATCACACATTGGGCAGCAAAGGGTCCTATATGATGAGGGCTGAAAATCCCTGCTCTAAATATTTGGAGGGCCTCAAAGTGAAATGCTTACTGTGATGGTCTGATGTTCAATTCTCAATTTTTCCACTCCCACACCATAAAGTTCACGTAGAATACACATAATTCTTGTCTTTTTTCCAGCACCTGATGGTCCATAGACTAACAGATGAGGAAAGTCACCACACTGCACCTGGAAAAAAAAGAACAACTACTACTGCCCAAACTACTGCCCAACGTATGGAAGTAAACTACTTTTCAAGTATCAAATATTTTGTGTCTCTACCTATGAAACTTCAAAAATGTGTGTGTGTGTGTGTGTGTGTGTGTGTGTGTGTGTGTGTATGTATATATAGAGAGACAGATCTTTAACTCTGAAGTGTTGATTATCCCCCTGGGATTAATGTTATATAACTTATATATCTAGCACAGTACATGTAAGATACAACACTATATGCTAGAAAACAAGAAATCCCAAACCTGGCTGACTGTCAGAATCTTCCAGAGAACTTTTAATAAAAAGACTAATTACTGGACCCCATCCACAAGATTATGATTCAGTAACTGAGACTGATGCCTGTCGTAGTTTGGGCTTCTACAAATAGTCCGTTTGATAAGAAACGAGTGCATTTTGTTTTATTTGGAAGGTAAAGGAAACCTTTGTAGGGGAGCAGGAAAGCAAGGAAGGAAGGCAGCCAACAAGTTTTGTTAACTTAAATACCACTCTGGGCATCTGGGGTGTGATCCTGCTGTGGATACTCTTGAAGCCAGTGAAAAATACACCACACTATTAAACCACCCAAGGGTGGAGAAGCTGGAGTATGATACACTACCTCTCATCAATCCTTTGCTGGCTTGGAAAAGTGAATGGAGGGGAAGAGAGGGCATTAATTCCCTGACATTTCAAGTCTGCTTAGAGGTGTCAGCAAGAGAAAGCCTTCAGGAAATGCAGATGCAGGGAGGTGGAAGTCGGTCAATGTAATTTTATAAATTAAGAGCAAGGGAATGGAGTAGGACGCTGACAGTGCTGCATTTCAAAACAAGATTGCTTTTTAAAAACGTTCCCAGGTGATTGTGATGCTCAGTCAGGTCTGGGGATCAGTGTTATGAAGGCTATAAAGATGCCAAGAACACAGACCTTAGCTTCAGATGCATAAAATCTTGTGGAGAAAAAGTCTTATAAATAACCGTTTTGGAAAAATGAAAATAAGTATCTTAACAGACGTGCTTGTTACAGTGAATGTTAATACTCTGTAAACTCATCTATCTCTGGCGCTGAAAGAAAAAAGTGTCAAGGAAAGGAACTATTTACCTAAGACAACGCATGGAAAATAGTAGGTACTCCACAAATATAGCCTTCATTTTTTTAAACTTCTATCTCACCAAAAATAAGTTATGCTGCAAATGTTTCACACTTTTATGAGGTTGTAGATTCAAAGGTAAACAGGTGAATACTTTTGAAAAGCCAAATCTATTAACACAAAACTAATACACTAAATTTTTGCGCAAATATTTATTCCAAATTCTATATAATAGAAAACTGGCAATAGAATATAAAATATATCCCATGGTTAAGAAAATCAAAGTCGACGCTATTGTAAGAAAATGCAATTCGTCTATAAATGAAGCTGTATTCATTTATAAATTGCATTTTCTTAGAACAGCTTTGACTCTGATTTTCTTAACCATGGGATACATTTATTTAGATTTATTTAAACAGTATTTTAAATACTAAAAATAAATAAAATAGTAAATTAATAGATTTACTTAAAATTAGTATAGTATTAGTATTGGAATACCAATACTTTTAAAAGGGAGTTTAAAAAAAACACTTCACTCTCACAACACCACCAACTTTTCTAATGCCTTTCATATATAAGGATGGAGTCCTTTTATTATAATTTCTCATTACAAAAAAAAAAAGCTTTACAAATAGTACCTGTAATTCTGAAAAAGATGGGTACTGGAAGCCCAGAAGGCTGAGCAAAAACACTTCCATCAGGAAGTGGTACTTTAGGCCCTTAAAAAGAGTAGATAAGTGGCTTTTCTACTCAAGACCCTTCTTCCATCTCCACTCTCTACAAACTTCAGTTTGTTTTTCACAAAGCACTGCCATTAGATACTTTTATCAACTACAACATAAAAATAGGCATCGCGACAGGAAAAGAAAAATCTTCCATTAAGGAATTAAACTTAAGGACAACCTAATACCACATAGTTTAGAATTAAAAATGACCTTAGAAATTAATAAACCCAATATTTTCCTTTTTGTAAATGCGAGCAATGACACCAAGACATTTTAAGTAAGCCTATTGAAAAGTCAGATGATGTCACTTCTCTTTTCAAAACGTTCCAAAGGCTTCCCATCTCACTCTATTAAAATTTACTGTATCTGCACTTCCTCCCACCCCCAAACTCCCCCATTTCCTACTCCTCTTCCCGCTGGCCCACGGTTAGCCAGCCGCATTGGCCTCCCGAGTGACGGGCTGTGCACACTCCTGCCTCAGGCATTCTGCACCTGCTGTTCCCTCTACCCGCTCCACTCCTCCCCCCAGAGCTCCCTACTGTGGGCTCTCCCACTTCCTTCAAGCTTCGGCTCAGATGACAGTTCTCAGGGAGACTTTCTTGGTTTACAAGCACAGGCCCCGCCCCCACACCATGTCCTCGTCCCAGTTTTACTCTTCTCCACAGCATTCAGCACCTTCTGAAGCGGGAGGGCGAAGGCCTCCCCTCCTCCGGCTCTCCCCGCCCCGTCCCGCCGACTCACCAGGTTGCGCAGCTGGGCCGCCTGCTCCTTGTGATAGTCCAGCTGTCCCAAGGAGCAGGGCCGGTATTTGTCCACCCAGAGGCTCATGCCAGCCCGAGTTCCCGGGGTCCGACACTCGAACTTCCCGCGCGCTCGCCCTCCGCTCCGGACGCACAAACAAGTTTTCCCGCGAGCTCCAAATCTCGCGACATCACTACCTGCGCGGCGGCGTAAACGAGTTAGGGGCGGAAAGACTACGGAAGCCTAGTACGGACAGAATTAGGCGCAAAGTCGGATATCACCTACTCGTTAAGGCTCATTGTTTTATTTAATCATTTTCTTTGTTCTCACCCTCTATCATAGTACAGGAATTATTAAGCAAAATTGGAAATTTGGCTCTGATACTCTAGGAGTCAAATCCGGGAACTTAAGAGAGACCATCCTCCTAAATTCATTTCATTCGTTCATTCATTCACTCATTCGTTCTACAGAAACTTACAAAATATTTACTGTGTGGAGCTCTGTTTTTGGCACTAGAAAATATCCGGCTTTTCTCACTTGGCAGGCACCAAAAGAAGCTTTATTGAATAAACCGCTAAAACTAATATCTAATCTTCACTACCTTTCCTTACCTCCATTCCTTAAGATTCTTACCGAATTTAAAGCAAAGGAATCTAAAGGTCGTGAAAAGCTACAGAAATGTGGCCACTCAAACTGCACTTCTCTAGGTGTATGTAATTTTAATTACTTATTTAACTTATGCTTTTATTTTACATATTGTTCAAAATCCTAAATACTGCCACAGGACAGGAATTGATTTCCAAATATGTTTAATAACCTTCTCTCAAGGTGCCCCCTCTCATTCACTTATGACACAAGAATTTATTGAATTCTTTGAATCATCATATTTACTGAATTATTCCTGTGGGCAAGAAATTATTGGGCACAATTAACACCACCGGGCTTCCCTGGTGGCACAGTGGTTGAGAGTCTGCCTGCCAATGCAGGGGACACGGGTTCGTGCCCCGGTCCGGGAAGATCCCACATGCCGCAGAGCGGCTAGGCCCGTGAGCCATGGCCGCTGAGCCGCGCGTCCGGAGCCTGTGCTCCGCAACGGGAGAGGCCACAAGGGTGAGAGGCCAGCGTAAAAAAAAAAATAACACCACCAAGTATAAGACACAATCTCTGTTCTCAAAAAACTTTTGAAACACCCTGGGAGACTTCTACCTCAAGGCCTTTGTGCTTATGATTTCCTCTTCCTGAACGACTTCTGTCCAAGTGTCAACGGAGCTGGGTCCCGCTTCAGCCCGTTTGCTCGGAGTCATCTCCTCAGTGAGGCCTCCCTGACCATCCTATTTAATACTGAAAAACTCTCCACAATCCCTATGCTCCTACCCTGTTGAATTGAGATGTCTGAAATTAGAAGGTAAAAGAAATCAAAAGCAAGAGTATTGAAGTGTCATTTATGTGGATACTGGAATCATAAAAAATAATGAAATTATTACCGTGAGAAAGAAAGTGAATCAGGTGCTAAAACAATCAATGAATTGACGTGAGTGACAACAAGCATGGCAGACAACTTCAACAAGGAGGGGTTCATGTAGAAAGTGGAGTCTGAAGACCTGTGTTTCAAAGTTGTGAGTTCTAAGGAAGCAGAAATGGTGTGGAGGGGACAACAATGCATAAGAAAGACACTTAGCTCACCTAGACTTGCCAGATTTCACAAATAAAAATACAGGAGGCCCAGTTAAATTTGAATTTCAGATAACTTTTTAGTATATCTATGACCATGCAATATTTGCAGTAATATTGCATGGGCATACTTATACAAAAAAAATTCATTGTTTATCTAAAATTAAAACCTAATTGGTGTTCTGTATTTTATCTGGCAATCTCACTCCAGACCCTTGAATATATGGGATGTGAGAGATGGCTGCTCAGAAGAGAGCCAGAACATGAAAGAAGTATTCAGAGAAGAAGGTATGAGTATACAGCAGCAGCCAGCAAACTACAGCTCCAATCACTTAATGACTCAGGTTCCTCAGCTCAAAATGGGGTTAATGAAACTTGCTTTATGGCTCATTTGAAGATTAAGTGAGGTAATGTAAACACCTGTCACACAGAAGGCATGCAATAATTAATGGTTACATTTTATTGAGAAAAGACATATTCACAGTGATGTCTGCCATCTTGTACCTATAACCAAGGACTAAAAAGAACCAACCAAACCTTCCAAAGACCCTCAAGATGAAGGATTGTGTTACCTGGGCTCTTCTGCTCCTAACCCTTGACAGTTCATCCCAGTGCACGTCTCTGGGACAAACCTGTAATTGGTTCTTGCCAGAATCAGGAGTAAGGTTCTTCTCCAGGCTGGATCTAATTTTGATTCTTTAAAGAGAAGTAATGAGGAAGAAATTTCAGGGTCTCAAGAGGCTGAGAGACTAGTTAAGGGTATAAAATATATATATAACTTTGGCTTAGCCCCTATCCTTGTGAGTTTTCTTTTTTCATATGCCCACACTTTCTCTGTTCATTGGCCAGTTAGATGCAGAAAATCCAGAGGAGGGCTTTGAAGCTCTAGGGGACAGTTGAGGCCCTTGCCAGAAGGAAACTGGGTCCCTGCATCTTAGCCCAGGGTGATCCACCCTCTCCCCAAAAACAAAGTGGGTAAGTTATTGGGGAGATGATCAAATGGATCAGCAGTGAGAGACTGAGGAAAGCGAAACAGGGGAGGAAGTAAAGCCAAAGCAAGATGTGTTATCAAGGTCACTTCCATGGGCAACTGGGGCTTGATCCCTCTGGGGACTTTGTGAGGAATGAATAGAGTACTTCTTTGAATCATCTATTGAGGAAAGATGGGAAGAAGCATTCATCCACCAGCTCCCATACTCTATTGGTTGAGGGTTTCTCCCTTGAGGATGGTAATTCCCAACACACACACAGCTCTGTACTTGGCCTCTGTGCTAGGCAGGACCCTGCCTGTGCCCATGCTGTCAAAGGACAACAATCCTACCATTTTTTCCTATCCATTCTCTGTTTTCTTATCCATTTATTCTCTTATGCTCCAAGAAAACAGGTAATAATGGGTTTGTGCTTTCCATATTAAATTTACACACAGTGTTAAAATATCCCAGGATTTTAAAGATGGAATTATTTTTTATTTTATTTTTTTTTTTTTTGGCTGCACTTCATGGCATGCAGGATCTAAGTTCCCCTGACCAGGGATCGAACCCACGCCCCCTGCAGTGGAAGCACAGAGTCTTAACCACTGAACCGCCAAGGAAGTCCCAAGACTGAATTTTTATAAAGATAATTATAATAGAAACAATAGCCATGATTTATCAGAGAGATTGATGCATAGCAGAGAAGTATTTTTCTCGTAAAAGGAAAACTGGCATCTCCTTAAAATGCCAGGGATTCTCAAACTGAGTGGGAAGGCAGACAGTTCTTTGACTAGTGTCCCTTTGCCCCTGTGTGGATGACACCATTCATGACTTCAAAAAGGAAACCTAAGAATTCAAACCCTATGGTCCACTCTATGTCAAGGGCTGCTTCAGCCAATTGTCACCATCAAGAGTATATGCTAACTGAATGACCTCTATTACTAGAGTAAATTTCCCTCTAGTGTTCTATTTTTATTTTGTTTTTAATATGAAAATTGTTTTCTTTCTAAATGTGTATTTTTTTCTTATGTTAAATCTACTGATTACATTGCAATGAAAGAGGAGGGTCTCTGAAATAATGTCTCATGAAAATAAAGGCAAAGTACAGCCGTGGTGTGCTACAATGTAGGGGTTTTTTTTAGGTCATGTGAGGCACTTCTGCCCATAACCTAAGTATCCTAATAGACTTCTGAGTGTGTTGGGTGTGAATTGGCATAGCTGGTGTCCCTGGCTCTGAGGAGTATCTCAGGATGGCAGATGTTGATAGTGGACAATGGGAATGTGGGTGCTGTGAATCAGAGAGCATGTCAGCAGGGAGGGTCTTCCTCCACTGCTCTCTGAGCCACATGTCCATGCAACACCACCCATCCAAACAGGAGCCAGAGCACAAGATTCAGATCTGTGCCTGGAGGACAGGGATTGGAGGGTAGGAACAGCAGACACCACGAGTGCTTTCATATTCAATCAGACAAGTATTGTCATTTACGTTTTTATACATGTATGTATCTGTGTAACCATAATCCAGATCAAGATATAGAACATTTTCACCACTCTAGAAGGCTCTCTCATGCCCCTTCCCATTCAATACATCCCTCTGGAGTAGCCACTATTCTAAATTCTACCATTGTATACTATTTTCCCTGTTCTTAATCTTCATAGAAATGAAACCACAGAGTATATTCTCTTTTGTGTCTGACTTCTTTTATTCACAATATATCACGAAATTCATCCGCTTGTATGTAGCAATAGGTTGTACCTATTTTTATTGCCATGTAGTATTGCATTGTATTAATATCAGGCAGGCTTCCTGGGATGTCACCTGTGCAATGTCACATAGCCTTTTGCTTGGTGTAATGCTCTGCTGTTGCCATCTTGAAATTCTTAATAATTTCTTAACAAAGCACCTGAATTTTTAAATATTTTGCACTGGGCCCTGTAAATTATGTAGCCAGCCCTGATCAATATATCTTAATTTATTTATTCATTGTACTATTGATGGACATTTGGGTTGTTTCCATGTTTTGGTTAGTAAAAATAATATAGCTGAACATTCTTGTGCATATATTTGAGACATGTACTAATTTCTATTGGACACATGCATCTAGGAATTAAATTCCTTAGTGATAAGGGTAGGCATATGTTCAGCTGCAATAGACACTAACAAGAGTTTTCAAAAATATTTGGACCAATTTACACACCCGTAAGCAAGGAATGAAAGTTACATATTTCATATCCTTCCTGACAAAAACCTCTTTCTTTATTGTGGTAAAATATTTGTAACATAAAATTTACCATTTGAGCTATTTTTAAGTGTACAGTTCAGTCGCATTAAGTACATTCATTCACGTTGTTGTACGACCATCACCACCATGCATCTCCAGAACTTTTTCATCATCCCAAACTGGAACTCTGCACCTATTAAAAGTAACCCCCGGGCTTCCCTGGTGGTGCAGTAGTTGAGAGTCCGCCTGCCGATGTAGGGGACACGGGTTCGTGCCCTGGTCCGGGAAGATCCCACATGCCGCGGAGCCGCTAGGCCCGTGAGACATGGCCGCTGAGCCTGAGCGTCCGGAGCCTGTGCTCCGCAACGGGAGAGGCCACAACAGTGAGAAGCCCGTGTACCGCAAAAAAAAAAAAAAAAAAAAAAAAAAAAAAAAGTAACTCCCGGTGCTGGTAATCCCCAGGCTCTGGCAACCAGCATTCTGTTTTCTATAAATTTGACTAGTCTAGGTACCTTTATAAGTGGAACCATATAATATTTATCTTTTTGTGTCTGGTTTTTTTACTTACTCTAATGCCTTTAAATTTCATCAATGATGTAACATGTATCAGAATTTCATTTCTTTCAAGGCTGAATACTATTCCATTGTAGGTATATACCATAATTTGTTTATGCACTTACCCGTCAATAGACATCTGGGTTCTTTTCATCTTTTGGCTTCTGTGAATAATGCTGCTATGAACATTAGTGTGCAAATATCTGTTCAAGCTTCTGATTCCTATTCTTTAGGGCATATGCTCAGAAGTGGAATCGCTATAGTAGTGTTTTTCATGGCAGTTGCACCATTTTATTTTCCCGCCAGCAATGCACAAAGGTTACAGTGCCTCTGCATCCTCATCAACCAGAAAGCCTTTTTCACTTTAGCCATTCTGGTGGGTTTATAGAGGAATAATTCATGGTGCTGAGCATTTTATCACGTGACTATTGGATATCAGAATATTCTTTTGTAAAGTGGTTTTCAAGCTTTTTTGCTATTTTTTTACTAGATTGTCTCTTTCTTATTGACTTCTTTTCAAACGAATATATTGTAAATATCTTTTTTTCTATGTGTGACTTGGTTTTGAACTCTCTTAAAGGTTTCTTCTGATGAACAGAAGTTTTTAATTTCACTGTAGTTTAGTGCATATTGTTTTTAAAAGATGTTTGCCTACTCCAAAGTCATGAAGATGTTATCCTGTGGGCTTTTTAAAACTTTGCTTTATTCTCATATTTAGATTTTAAATCCACTGGAATTGATTTTTTTCTGTGATCTACGACATAAGAGTCAAGGTCCTTTTTTTCCCCATGTGAATATCCAATTATGCCAACACTATTTATTGAAAAGAACTTTCTCCATTACACTGAAGGATAACCTTGTCATAAGCCAGGTGACATATATGTGTGGATTTGTTTCTGAACTCCCTATTCTGTTCCATTGGTCTATTTGTCTATACAGGCACAGATACCACACTATCCTGATTACTGTAGCTTTATGACAGGTCTTGATTTCTGGTAGTCTGACTTTTTATCTTCTTATTCCAGGCTGCCTTTGCCAGTCTTTGTGCTCTGCATTTTCATATAAATGTTAGAATCAGCTTGTCAGTTTTGCAAAAGTCTTGGCTAAGATTCTGTTTGGGATTGCTAGTTACAAGTATTTAAACCCATATTTGAATATTGTGGATTTCATCTCTTTGGTCTTAGAAATCATAAAATATACATTGTTCCACTTGAGCACATTACAAATCTGTCACCCATTTTACTCAACCTTTTACATATGAAGCTGTAATTTCAAAAGGGAAAAAGCACTTTTTTCTGCATGATTTAATGGTGATATATATTTAACATGTCTTCAGTTGCCCTTGCTACCTTCTTGAAAGGTAATATATTAAAACTAAAAATAGTCACTAATAGATGTTGAAAGGGAGGATTTATTTTACATAAAATGGCATAAAAAACCAATTACAACTTTAAAAACACAAAATGTGATTAAATATCCAGTGTAAAAAGAAGAATGCCTTTATTTCTTTGATGTTCTGAGGCACTTGTCACTGATATTAATTCATCTTGATGTTTTAAAAATGACTAATCTGTGGCCTCTAAGAGAGAGATCTAGTAATGAGGAGATCCCACAGTGGAAGAGAGCAAGAGGGCATTGCAGGCAACAGTGCAGGAAAGTCCCAGGCAACAGTGATAGAGCAAGCTTGGCAAACGACCTATTCAGGCTGGAGTAGGAGGATAACTACCTCCGGAAGATGAAATTAGTATCTAATGTGCTCACACATCCTGAGATGAGATTTATACATATGCAAGAGAATATGGGGAAATTAGCAGGACGTATTAATACATTAAAAACTAACCAATGAGAAAAAAATTAGCAAGAGCAGTAAACATAAAAATTATATAAAAGGCATAAGTAGTATCTAAGAAAGGAAACGTTATAACGTTTTATCATGTGGCTCAACTGTGCATAACACAGATTCAAAATAATATAAACACCACATACTTATCTAACTAGAAATTATGATATAAATGCACTGGGAAGATGATGGGAGGGGAAGTGTGTCTCGATTTTAAAACCCTGAGCAGTTTTCCCAGGGATTTCCTCAGTGATGGAAAGCTCTCTGCTGAGTGTCAGGGCATAGCTCCACCCTGGCCCGGCTTCACTCTGGCTTCTTTTTTGACTTTGATTAAGTCACTTTCTCTAGGCCTGAATGGACTCAACCACAAAAATGAAAGGCTGGGCTACCTAACTCCTAAGGGCCCTGCAAGCCCTAACACTCTTTTCACTTTTGCACTCGTCTCTGTACTTTTACCAAAAGGAAGAATTCCCAGTCTTCAAAGCATTCACATTCTTGTGTGAAACTCCTTTTTGCCATGATCTTTATCAGTTCCTCAACTTCTCAATTTTTGACATGTTTCTACAAAGTGGAATGGCAACACCAGTGAATGCTGGTTTTAGCAAATGGGACACAGAGACAATGGTCTAGGATGGGTGGCAGTCTAACATGACAGTTTTAGATCAGTTCATTGAAACATTGTTTTTGAAAATATAGTTTGCTTTTTTCTCTCAGAAATTATTATATTTTTATAAACTAGATAATATTTTCAGCAACATTATTATGCCTTTTCTATAATCACAACAGCTCATTAACCCATACTGTTTGATTATTTTTTCTCATTTCCATATATCTTCTGCATTCCTCTTCACAGGAGTTACAAACAGAAATGCCAGCATGGGCTGGACAGGCAAATAAATGCATGATCTCAGCTTGGGAGAATAAAACAGGAAGAGAATGCAGTAAGTTTCTTCCCACTAAAAAGGGGTGGCAGCCCCTCAGCTTCACTTGATCACCCACAAGCAGGATCCTGGACCACTGGTCATAGAATTTCATGTGTTTTGAAAGAAGCCACAGTCCACATTTTTTTTGTACAATCAATCTCCTGAGAAAAACAAGGACACTGTCAGGGCCAACAGAACTTATCTGCAGGCCAGATTCAGCCTGCTTCCTTGGCTTGTGAACTCTGCTTAGACCTTGTAACATTCAAACCTCAGAAAGAGAAGCAACAAACTCAAAATTCAAATCATGCAGTATCTGGTTTATTCTCCCCTGCTTGATCCTGGAGGGAAAACTCTGGTGCAGACAGAAACGGAAACAATTGACTAAGAGAAGCGAGGAGCTCATTTGATGGTCACTGATGCAAACATCCTCTGCCTCCTAGCATCAGGGATCCCAGCAGCTGGTAACTATTATCTGAAAGGCTATCACTCTGGTTTAACAGGTTAATGGAGTTTTGCCTGCTTGGTTTACAAAAATGTGTAATATAACACATTTATCTATATTTTTCACATTTGAAGACTAATCATGTTTTCTATAAATAATGTGTCCACAAATGATACTCAGAGATGTAAAGCAAAGCACATCTGACCATTTAGTAATTTATTTCCACAATAATCTGTAATATGGAAATCAATTTTCTTTTTCATTTCTGAATGAAAAGGCTCAGAAATCCCTTCAGTTTCATTTATTCTGTGAGTTGGATGATATATATTACAGCCAATAATTATAAAAGGCTTTTATTATAAATAATGTGATTATATAAGTAAAAGTGCAAGGATCAGTAATAACTTCTAACAGAACCCCATTGATTTTCCATATATTCCTTATACTTTTTTATGTCTCTGATATTTTTAATTCAAATACTCTGCTAAATTCCTCATCCTTCCTACCTCTTAAATTGGAGGAATGATTACATTTTATAGGAACTATTTACCCATAGAGGTAACTTTGAATTATCATGTCCTTTCCTATGGTGCTTTTGAATATTAGTCATTAGAAATATAGTTTCAAAAAGCAGTTCTGTTTATTCATGGGTTATGGGTTTGAAAACATTTGTATTTTAGATATTTCCCTAGGAACCATTAGTATTTCAAACTTACTCATAATTTTGCTACTAATTATTGTAAGAAAAACATTAGACCTGCAATTTCTATGTTGCATTTCACTGGTAAAACTAGATACATTCTAAATAAAGTGGGTTTAAAAAAATTCTAAATAAAACAGCAACTATTCAACTCAGAACATGGTTTTTATGGCATACAATTAGCCTGGTTCAGTCACCTTTGAACATGGGTATATAAATAAAAAGAAAGCTAATTTAACAGGAATTTATATTTACAAACATCCCTCCATCCAAAATTGAAAACCATAACCAGTTCAAAAACAACTAATATCATGGTATCATTCTGCCAAGTTACAAAATTCCAGCTGCTTTAAGTAGGATACGCAATCTACTGTAAAAACAGACCCCAAAATCTATAATGGCGCAAGAAAGATGGCCTTTTATTTTTCACTTATGAAAGATCAAAAATGAGTGATCCTGAACAGCAAGTGGCTCTCTTCCAGTCAGTAACACAGGGTCACAGGCTCCTTCTCTCTTTTGTCTCTGCTATCTTCACCAGCTGGCATCCACAGCCTCCATACTTATCTTCATCAAGCCCACGGACAGGAAAAGAATGTGCAGGATCACATGTGGAAAGTTCGTGTGGGCCAGGACCAGAAGCAGGATATGGCACATCCATTTGCTAGACTCAGTGGCGTACACACACCTAACTCGAATGGAAGCTGGAAAAAACAGTCCCCCTTCTGTGAGCTCCTGCTGCGGCCCCTTAGCACTATGTCTAGGAAGCTCTTGTGATAAATTAACCTATAAAATGTTACAGTTGTAGACAGCCTGTGGAATGACTGCTAAGTGTCAGGTGCTGCACTAGACCCTGGAGGAGAGACCCAAGGAGGAAGGCGTCGTGGTCCTTGTTTTCAGGGACTTTACTCTCTTACATGGGCTTTCATAGAAGAAGCTGACAGGGAACCAAAAAGGAAATGGAAGAGGACCCACAGTTATATTGAGAGAGAGAAGTGTTTATGTTAGACACTTAGCTTAAGGCTTCACTCTATCCTTGCCACTCAAAGGGTGGTACCTGAATTAGAAACATCTGCAATACCTAAGAGCTTTATGAGAAACACAGACTCTCAGGCCCCACTCATCATCCTGGTCTGCATTTTAATAAGATCCCTAGATGATTTTTATAAACATTAAAGTTTGAGAAACACTAGCCTATATCTCAATTAAGAGAGTTTTATGAATTATTCTTCTATCTACATAGAATTAATACTTCTGTGTATACTCATAGACCAGTGCCAGATAAGAAAATTTCTTTTGTATCATGCTGAGGAACTTGAATTCACAACATGTGACTTGTTATAGAAAAAAATATAAGCCTAGCAACAGGGTGGATGGTGGATTGGAATAGATAATGAAGCTGGGAGAACTGTTAAAAACATACTGTGAACGTCTAGTCATGGGCTCTAGTCAAAGGCTCATGACATGAGCCTTTTCTAAGACAGTGCAACTAAGGACAGGTATTTAGAAGATACTTAGATGGGATTTGGGGGTACAGAGAAGAGTTGTCAAAAATATTTCTAAAATTTCTTGTTTAAATGACTGAGTAATAGTAAAGCTATTTACTGAGCTCTGAAAGTTCAAGTGCATTTTGTTTATTTATTTTTTTTATATTTATTTATTTATTTGGTAGTGCTGGGTCTTAGTTGTGGCAGGCAGACTCCTTAGCTGCAGCACGTGCTCCTTAGTTGAGGCCGGTGGGCTCCTTAGTTGTGGCACATGGGCTACTTTAGTTGCAGCAGGGAGGCTCCTTAGTTGCGGCTCACCTGCTCCTTAGTTGCGGCATGCAAACTCTTAGTTGCGGCATGAGTGTGGGATCTAGTTCCCTGAACCCGGGCCCCCTGCATTGGGATCACATAGTCTTATCCACTGTGCCACCAGGGAAGCCACTCAAGTGCATTTTAAATAAATAGAATTGCTCCTAAATTTTTATCTTGTCTATCATAAATTTAATATTATAGCCCAAGCCCTTAGTGAATGTTGTAAACACTGAAGAACGCAGACTTCCATCCTCGCTCCTCCTCTACTTTTACTTATTTTATTAGTAATTTGAAGTACATTTTTCATATGGCACATTAAAATCAAAATATTATAGAACCACTGAATAAAGAACAGCTATGCCAAGTAAGCATTTCAAAGAAAATTTGCTTTTACCTCCTAGGGAAGTAGTTACTAAATGATTTTTGTCCCCCAAGAATGTTAAGTGTTATTAAATGAGAAAGTAGAGTTTTCAGCTGGCCCCCAGGTGGCTGAGATTCTTTTTCCTGAGTCTTGAAGTTGTCACTGTTGTTACCCAAAGTAAATTCTCGAATGTAGCAGAGCCTACACAAGCTTTCAGTAAAGACCATTCAAAGGCTACTTCCCAGAGATACAGATTATAGTGCCCCACAGTGGTCTGCAAAGTAACCAGATGCCTTGCTCTGCAAACTTTTAGACACAGCAAAAGAAAGTTTGTTTAAAACATAACAGACATACCTTGGAGATCTTGCAGGTTGGGTTTCACTGAAATAAAGCCAATGTAGCAATAAAGTGAGTCACGAATTTTGGGGTTTCCCAAAATAAAAAGTTATGTTTACACTATACTGTAGTCTATTAAGTGTGCAATAGCATTATGTCTAAAAAAAAATAATGTACATACCTTAATTTAAAAATAATTTATTGCTAAAAAAATGCTAGCCAGCATCTGAGCCATCAGTGAGTCATAATCTTTTGTTGGTGGAGGATTTGAAATATTATGAGAATTACCAAAATGTAACACAGAGACATGAAGTGAGAAAATGCTGTTGGAAAAATGGCATGGACAGACTTGCTCGAGGTAGTGTTGCCATGAACCTTCAATTTGTAAAAAACACAGTTCCTGCAAAGTACAATAAAACAAGGTATGCCGTATACAATTGTGTTTGTTTCCTGGGGCTGCCATAACAAATTACCACAAACTTGGTGGCCTAAAACAACAGAAATGTATGCTTTCACAGTTCTGGAGGCCAGAAGTCTGAAATCAAGTTGTCAGCAGGGTCTGTTCTTTCTGGAGCCTCAGAGGGAGAATTTACCACATGCCTCTCCCTAGCTTCTCTTCTTCTAGTTGCTGGCAATCATTAGCATTCCTTGGGTTTAGATGCATCATTCTAATCTCTGCCTCTGTCTTTCCCTCTGTTTTTTTCTCCTCTGTCTGTATGTCTCCAATCTCCCTCTTCCTTTTCTCATAAGAACACTAATCACTGGACTTAGGGCTCACCCAAAATCCAGGATCATCTCATCTGGAGATTTTTAACTTAATTTTATCTGTATAGACCCTATTTCCTTTGCCACTTGTAGCAACATAGATGGACCTGGAGGGCATTAAGCTAAGTGAAATAGGTCACACATAGAAAGACAAACACTGTATGATATCATGTATATGTGGAATCTTAAAAATACAACAAACTAGCGAATAAAACAAAAAAGAAGCAGACTCACAGATATGGAGAACAAATTAGTGATTACCAGTGGGGAGAGGGAAGGGGAGAGGGGCAATATAGGGGTAGGAGGGAAAAAGGGTTAACATGGGATTATATAAATCAAATGTGTGAAACTTTTGAAAATTGTAAAGCACTATGGAACTTAAATAAACTTTTATTCAATAAATAGATAAATACCCTATTTCCAAATAAGGTCACATGCACAGGTATTTTGGGGAGATGCAATTCAACCCACTACACAACCAATCCAAGTAGAAAAATGAGTTTTTGTCATGTCAAAGGGGCCAAAGACAATGAAACCCAAATTTAAGTTAATTTATCAAACCCATGGGCCTAAGAGGAGAAACAAAACTCTATTCAAAATAAATGCTCCCAGGGTACTCTCTATTCAGACTTCTTTTTTTCAGCTGATGAAGAGTCCTGTTTTTATATTTTTCTACAGGCTGCATTTTCCTACTACAGTTTTTTTTTTCTTTAAATAGTTTAGAATGATAAAGGTTTTTGGAAGTGTTGAATCATCATTACTTTTTTCTTTTCCTTCAGCAATAAATCAAAGAAAAACAGAATGTTGCCTACTTCGCTTATACACCTTTTCCTCTCTTTATTGCAGTTTTATTCACTAGGTGAATTTATGCTGAATATTTCCATATTTTCAGTTAACTTTTATTTACAGTTTTGAAATAGGAAACTCTGAACCATGAAAAAGGCAAAAAATCAACTTAAGTTCTTTGATGCCTACATGAAGCAAATATGTATATCTGCTTAATAGCTAAATAATGTTAAATATGTCCGCTGAGACCAAACGTTAGTTTTACTTTAGGAATTTAAAAGATCTTTTTAAGGGAATTAAAGTCTTTTTTAAAAAAGCAATTTGCATTTTGGCAACCTATGTTTATAGATCTCTCATCAGTAGATGATAAATAACTTGGAACCTAATTTTATATTTTCAACAATATTTACTGATGAAAAGTATAAATAGAGATGTTTGAAAGAATCCCAATGTAGATTCCACATGACTGTTTTTTTTTTTAAATTTCTTCCTTTATTGCATTGTTGAATTCATTCCAAACTATTCATCAAGTACTTGCTCTGAGCTGAGCACTGTTTTCAGGAAACAGTGAACAGGCAAACTACGTCCCCTTTTTCATGGGATGTCATTCTAGTAGGAGGAGACGGACAATAAATAAGCACCAGGATAATTTCAGGTATTGATGAACACAGTGAAGACAATCATGGAGGGCAATGTGACTGAGTGTGACACAAGAGTGTGAGGTGAGAGATGTCTGTTTTAACTAAAGCAATCAGGGAAGCCCTCCCTAAGGAGATGATGTTAGAATTGACACTGAAGGATGAAAAGGTACTTTTAATACTGCTGAAATGGCTAACACTGTTATTAGCAAAGCCAAATTCATTCACTCTCACACTGAGCACAAGAAGTCCAAAGGAAAAAGAAATGATGCCAAATGCTTCAAGACAAGATTTGAAACAGAACATGTATTTCCAAGTTGATGACTCATTATAGATCTAGTGTGTATGGCCAGAAAACACCTTATATGTATGGCCCGAAACCAGCTGGGAAGCATTCCAGACCCAGCCCTGTGGTCCTTGTGCCCAGATGCATTTTTATTCGATAGATTCTGGGTATGTCAGCAGCAGGACCTTAGCAGCAAAAAGCAGTAAGGGGTTGAACTGAAATCCTGGGGAACCCTTTCTCCAGTCTGCCTTTTCCTCATCCACAGTCAGCACTTAGTTGCACATGACCAAATCACCGTGGTCCCTAGGGCTTGGAGGGGTTGACCTGAAAAATCTTAAAGGGAGGATGAGGATTTAAAACAGAGCCTAATTTTTGGTAGAGAAGTAAAGAAAAGCTTTCCAGTGTATTACCTCAGTCTCCCAGCGCTGCACCTGGATAGAACGCAGCAGAATACCTATCTTGAAATTATGGTCAGATTTTTAATTTGCATTGGAAGACAAGCTTTGGATTCTATTCAAGACCAGATCAGTGGCCATTATTATTATTATTATTATTATTATTATTATTTTGGTTCCCAATCTTTTTCTTTTAAAAAATCAATTATATTGAGGCATAATTTATATACCATAAAATGTTTACAGGTTAATCAGTGTTGACAAATGTAAATATCTGTGTAAACATCACACAATGAAGATACAAAGTACTGCCAAGGGTTCTCTTGTGATCCTTCTCATTCTATTCTTATTCCCCACCCTCAGTCCTAAGAACACTGACCTACTTTCAATCACTATAAATTTGTCTTTCCTGGAGGTTCATATAAATGGAATCAGACAGCATGTGACCTTTTGTGTCTGGCTTTTTCCATTTAGCATAAAACTTGGAGATTTATCTGTGTTGCTCCATGTTTCAGTAGTTTATTACTTTTAATAGCTGAGAAATATTCCATTGTATAGATATACCACAATTTATTCATTCACCTCTTGATGGACATTTGGGTTTCCAATTTTTACTAATATGAATAAAGATGTTATTAACATTCAGGTATAGGCCTTTTGTGGATATATGTTCTCATTTTTCTTGAGTAAATATCTGAGTGGAATTGCTGGGTTATATGGTTAAGGGTATATTCAACTTTATAAGAAATAGTCAAATAGTTTTCCAAAGTGGTTGTACCATTTTACATTTCCACCAGCAATGTATGAGTGCTCCCATCTTTGACAACATCTGGCAGCTTATTCATTTATTTATTTATTTGTTTGTTTTTAGTCATTTGATTGAGTGTATATTTGAATGAATGGTATTTCATTGTGGTTTTAATTTTTATTTGCCTGATGACTAATTATATTAAGCATTTTTTCATGTGCTTGTTGACCATTCATATATCTTCACTTGTGGTCCATTCAAATATTTTGCCCATTTTTAATTGGGCTGCTTTATGTTATTGAATTGTTAGAATTCTTTATATATGGTGGATATAGTCTTTTGTTAGGTATATATTGTGCATATTGTCTCCCAATATGTGGCTTGCCTTTTCATTTTATTTATGGTAATTTTCAAAAAGCAAAATTGTTTTCTTTCTTTTTCCTATTACATTGCTGATTTTTTGTGTATTTTTCCTCTTGTCATATCCCTAATTTATGGATGTTGAGAAACTAAGATTATAATTTGTAATATATATTGCTAAATATTAAATGGGTAAAAAATTGTAGTATGGCATTGAAAGAATGTTCTACAATTATAACTGCCTGTATTAGTTTTCCATAGCTAACACAAATGGTGCAGCGTAAGACAACACCTGTTTATTATGTTATAGTTCTATAGATCAGAAGTCTGGTCACAGCATAGTTCAGGTAGTTCTCTGCTCCTGGTTTCATAAGGCCAAGATCAAGGTATTTGCTGGGTGGATTCCTTTTTGGAAGTTCTAGAGATGAATCCGCTTTCAGGTTCATTCAGGTTGTTGGCATAATCTAGTTCCTTGCAGTTGTATGACTCAGATACCCGGTTCCTTGTTGACTGTCAGCTGGGGATTGTCCCCAAGGCTGCTCACTTTCCCTGGCACATGACACCCTTCAAAGCCAGCAATGGCAGCTGAGTTCTTGTCAAGGTCTCCATGTCCTTCTGCCTCATTTCTCCTGCCTTCCTCTTCTGCTGTATCTCTTTGACTAACTCTTGTGCCTTCCTCTTCTATTGATACTTATTAAGGGTTCACATGATTGGATGGGCACCACTGAGATAATCTAGAATAATCTTCTATTGGTTTGCAACCTTGGGAGCTTCCTGGGGGCAATCTAAACCTGCTCCCAAATCACGTGAGATAAGAGACCGAAGAAAGAGGCAGAACACTCAGATTGGTAGGTCAGCAGGTTTAATAGCAAGGGAACTTACACACGAGGCTTGCCTTGGACAGCTGCAAGATGAGCAGATCTCCACACCCACTCACCAGAATCTTAAAAGTTTATAAAGAGACCTTAATTGGGTTTTGTCACATATACTGTCCAGATGGTCTCAGCAGCATCTTACTTTCCCAAGACTATGTCCCTGGAACAGCTCCCACTGTGAGAACAGTGGGCAGAAAGTACATTCCAAAACGGAGGAGGGGGTGAGGAGCCTCTGATTGCCCAGGTCCAGCTCTCAGTCAACTGGTGGTCACACCCTTTCAGTTACTTCCTCCAACACCTCCCTGTTTTAGCTCACCTGATTATTAATCTTAATTATATCTACAAAAGTTCCTTTACAGAAGTACCTAGATCAGTGTTCACTGGGTAATGAGGGAATGGGAATCTTAAGGGAATGTATTTAGAATTCTACCTAACACACTGCCTAACTAATATCTATATTATATGTTTATGTGACGGGGGTGTGGGGGAGGGTTAAAATTAGATTCAGCAATAGCAACAGGTTGGAGTGGAATTCTAAGGGGATATTTTAATTTGATATAATCATTTTAATGTTAAATATTAGCTTATAAATTAAAACTAGTGAGTAAGGTAAAATTTACACACATTCTGCAGAGGCATTTTATTCAAACTGTCTGTATGTTTCTTTAATCACTATCACACTGAGTGTGAAAAAAGGAAACCTTTATTTTTTTTTAAATTTTGCTTTTTTCCTCTTTGATTAGCAACTGATTTGATGGACACCCTAAAAATGAATTAATAATTTGCACCTACAAATCAACAGTGAATCTAAATTTTTTTGAGAAATTGCTAATACTAGCAGAATTTTCAAAAGAAACGATGACTACAACACACTATTAAAATACTGCAAATTGTTCCTCTTCTTTTACCCTCTTTCCTTGCTTTGTCCCCCTTCACCAGAAAACATAGTGTTTTCAATGTTAAGTTGCTGTATTAGTCTGCTAGGGCTTCCATAACAAAACACCACAAACTGGGTGGTTTAAATGACAAAAATTTATTTCCTCACACTCTGGAAGCTGGAAGTCCAAGATCAAGGTGCTGCCACGACTGCTTCTGGTGAGTCCTCTCTTCCTGGCTTGTTTATGGCCACTTTCTCCCTGTGTCTTCAAGTGGCCATTCCTCCACAAATGTATGAAGAGAGAGATGTCTCTCCTGTCTTTCCTCTTCTTATAAGGATGCCAGTCCTATTGGCCTAAGGCTGTAACATATGACTTCAGTTAACCTTTGTTACCTCCTTAAAGGCGTTATATCCAAATATGGTCACACTGGGGGTTAGGTCTTCAGCGTACGAATTCTGGAGAGACACATTTCATTCTGTAACAGTTGCTATAATAACATTTTTGGCATATAGAAATGACAGCGAATTTGTTATTGGTTGAATTGTGTCTCTCCAAAAAAGATACGTTGAAATCCTCACCCCCACTACCTCAGAATGTGACCTTATTCGGAAATAAGATTTTTGAAAGGTTATTCATGGGCTTTACTTGAATGATTTAATATAATAGGCCGTTAATAATCTACAAGAGTAGATAGTTAATACAAAATTCATCCATCACTTCTTTTTTAAAAAATTATGGTAAAAGATACACAGCATGAGATCTACCCTCTTAACAAATTTTTAAGTGCACAACACAGTATTGTCAACTATGGTTACAATGTTGTACAGCAGATCTCTGGAACTTTTTCATCTTACATGACTCAAACTTTATACCCGTTGATCAACAGCCTCTCATTTTCCTACCCCCTCAGCCCTTGACAACCGCCATTCTACTCTCTTTTTCAATGACTTTTGGCTACTTTAGATACCTCATATAAGTGGAATCATGAAGTATTTGTCCTTCTGTGACTGGCTTATTCCACTTAACCTATCGTTATCAAGATTCATCCATGCCGCAGCATATGAGAGACACGTGTAATGGTTCATTTTACATGTCAGCCTGACTGGGTGTGTCTGTAAGGGTGTTTGTGGATGAGATTAAAATTTGAATCAGTAGATTGAGTAAAGAAGATTGTCCTCCCTAATGTGGTGAGTCTCATTCAACCTGCTGAAGACCTGAATGGAACAAAACAGCTGAGTGACAGGGAGCTCCTCCTGCCTGGCTTCTTGATCTGGAACATTGGTCTTTTCCTGCCTTTAATCGAACTGCAGAATTGGCTCTTCTTGGGTCTTGAAACTGTTGGCTTCAGACTGGAATTTATACCGTCAGCTCTCCTGGTTCTCAGATCTTCAAATTTAGACTAGAGCTGCATCATCAGCTCTCCTGGGTCTCCAGCTTGCTGAATGCAGATCTTGGGACTTCTCAGCCTCCTTAAACACATGAGCCTGTTCCTCATAATAAGTCTCTTTGGTTCTGGTTCTCTGGAGAACGCTGACTAATACAACAGGCTTTCCCTCTTTTTAATGGCTGAATACTATTTCACTGTACATATATACCACATTATCAAAGGACATTTAGGTTGTTTCTACATTTTGGCTATCGTGAATCATGTGACATTAAACATGGGAGTGCCAGTATGTGTTCAAGGTCCTGATTTCAATTCTTTTGAATAAATGCTCAGAAATGGAATTCCTGGATCATATGGTATTTCTATTCTTAATTTATTGGGAAAACCCATACTGTTTTCCATAGTGGTTGCACCATTTTAGTTTCCCACCAACAGTGCACAAGGGTTCCAATTTCCCTACATTCTCATTAACACCTGTTATTTTCTAGGTTTTTCTTTTTCTTTTTTTCTTTTTTTTATAATGGCCATCTTAACAGGTGGGAGGTGATACTGCAGTTTTTATTTGCATTTTTCTGATAATTAATCATGTCAAGTATTTTTTCATATACCTGTTGGTCATTTGTATTTATTCTTTGGAGAAATACCTGTTCAAGTTCTTTGTCCTTTTTTTTATTCAGATAATTCACTTTTTTGCTATTGAGTTGTAGGAGTTTCTTACATATTTTTGATATTAATCCCTTATTAGATATATGGTTTGCAAATATTTTCTCCTATTCCATATGTTGCCTTTTGATTTTGTTGATTGTTTGCTTTGCTGTGCAGAAGCTTTTCAGTTTGATGTAGTTCCATTTGTCTATTGTTGCTTTTTGTATTGTGTATCCATTAACATATTTTATAATTATTTGTATACTTTAGTCTTTTGATCTAAAGATATTTATGCACGACTGTTACAGTGTTACAATGTTCTGTATTTGTCTATATGTTTACCTTTATTAGTGTACTTTATACTTTCATGTTGCTGTTAGCATTTTTTTGTTTCATCTTGAAGGACTTCCTTTAGGATTTATTTTAAGGCGGCTCGAATGGTGATGAACTTCTTCAGCAATTGTTTATTTAGGAAAGTCTTTATCTCTCCTTCACTTGAAAGACAATGTTTCCAGATGTAGTAGTCATAGTATTCTTGGCTGGCAGTTTTTTTTTTCTCTTTTCTTTTAACACTTTGAATACATCATTTCACTCCCTTCTGGCCTACAGGGCTTTTGGTGAGAAATCCACTCACAGTCTTGTGGAGGTTCCTGTGTGTGTGATGAGTCACTTTTCTCTTGCTACTTTAAAAATTCTCTTTGTGACTTCTGACAATTTGAGGGTCTAGAGCTTCTTATTCCACCGTCTTTCTGACATCACTCCCTGGTCTTTGCAGATTCAACCAAGTTAAGATGAGATCATCATGGTGAGCCCTAATCCAGTATAGCTGGTGTCCTTATAAAAATGGGAGATTTGGGGCTTCCCTGGTGGCACAGTGGTTGAGAGTCCGCCTGCCGATGCAGGGGACACGGG
>NW_006791240.1:3055844-3073607 GCF_000442215.2 Lipotes vexillifer
GCTGAGCCTGTGCGTCCGGAGCCTGTGCTCCGCAACGGGAGAGGCCACAGCGGTGAGAGGCCTGCGTACCGCAAAAAAAAAAAAAAAAAGGAGATTTGGACACAGGCATACACAGATGGAAGACAGTGTGAGGACACACAAGGAGAAGATGGTCATGTGACTAGAGTGATGCCAAGGAATGGGAGGATTGCTGGCAAACACCAGAAGCTAGAAGAGGCAAGGAAGGATTTTCCTCTGGTATCATAAGAGAACATTATTTACTTGCTGACAGTTTGATTTCAGACTTCTAGCCTCCAGCACTGTGAGGCAATAAATTTATGTTATTTTAAGCTACCCAGTTTTGGGTACTTTGTTACAGCAGCTCCAGGAAACTAATACAAGGCTCCTTTAACAAACTTGGTTTCATTGTGGATTCCCTCCTACCCACCAAGATATATGCATAGAGACAACCACTTCTGAGTGGTTCCTATTCTCTATACAAGAACAACTAGGAGACTGGGAGAAGGGAGTGCAAAAACACGTGCGAGGTTACGGAGCTATAAGTGATGCTTCTTTTGAGAAATTTGTTGAAGTATCCAAATTGTTACTTGATAGTGTTGTGCCAAAAGCAGAACACATTGCAGTAGAGCTGCCTTATTACTTCCTTATATCCTCAATAAATGTCACTAATTTACCTCATTTCTTTGGTGATCTACATCTCTACACCTGCCCTCTGAGGAATTTTTAAGTCTTTTTTTGCAAGAAAAATAAAACGAGAATTAAACAAATTACAAAATTATATATAGCACGGTCATGACATTCAAGTGAAATATGTTTAAAGACCCAAATATGTGAAAATAGAGGCAAATATAACTGAAATATTGAAGTGAACAATTAGATAGCACTAAAGTTATTTACAGAGCATTTAAAAAATTCCTGCCCCTCGGGACTTCCCTGGTGGCGCAGTGGTTAAGAATCCGCCTGCCGGTACAGGGGACACGGGTTTGAGCCCTGGTCTGGGAAGATCCCACATGCCACGGAACAACTAAGCCCGTGTGCCACAACTACTGAGCCTGCACTCTAGAGCCCATGAGCCACAACTACTGAAGCCCATGCTCCTAGAGCCCATGCTCTGCAACAAGAGAAGCCACCACAATGAGAAGCCCTCACACTGCAATGAAGAGTGGCCCCCGCTCACCGCAACCAGAGAAAGCCCGCGCGCGGCAATGAAAACACAATGCGGCCAAAAATAAATAAATAAATAAATCCCTAAAATACATATTATTCTTATTTCTTGTTTACTTTTATACACACAGTATGACTAGTGGACTCTAGTGTTTGTGATAGAACTGAGCCAACAATGAACTCAACATTCCGCTCTTTACTTCATGCAAAACATATATTCTCAATGAAACTTCCCCACTTTCTTTTTACTTGCATTTCCAGGACTAGAAATTGGCTTTCCTTTAGGGTCTCTTTTTTCCCAAAAGAAGAAAGGTCTGTCATTTCACAAGAGTGAAGAACAAGAAAGCAGAGGTGTGGATGTGATGGCAAGGTGCACTCGAGAAACAGGGACCCATCCCCATACACAGCCGCAGCTGTGGGATATAAATGTATGCAAATTTCTACATGTCCTCAACCTTTGAAGTTAAAACCATAATGGTAAATGGTAAATCCATAAATGCTTAGGGGGTCCTGTAACTAAAGCTAAGCCCTAAATGGCAGTAAACATGGATGGTGGGACTCTGTTCAAATCATATCAAGAAAGAGATATCAGGGGAATTTGTGATATAGTTTTCTAAATTATTTCCATCAAATAATGCTGGGATCCTACAGGGTCCCACCCTGAACAATACATGGAAGATACCAACACTAAATATCATTCATTAATACTAATTTCAAGTTTAAGAAAAATGAACCTAGGAAAAGTAAGAGTATTGCAGAAGAATATATTTATTACTTAGGAAGTTTTTGAACTTATAGGACAATTGGAAAACATAATACTTAAAATGCATTAAAACATAAAAGCAGTAACTTCTGCCCCCGTCAGATCTCTCCAAGAAAAGTGTTCTTTCAATGTGTGTTCTTTACTAAGAACATTCATTTTCATGCCAGTCAGTGCCACCAGTTGGTTTTAAATTCCATAGAAACAACATGAATTATTAGAAATACCAAGAGCAGCAATAAATATAATGATTATAAAAAACGCCTACTTTGGGGGAAATTTTCAGCTCTTTTAGGAGTTTGATTTCTCCTTTGTCTCATGGAGGCAAATTATAATAATTGTTTTGTCAGTTGGTACTGGAGACCTTTTAACTTCATATCACATCAGTTCAGAGATCCCAAGTCTAATTGCCACTCAGTGCTAAATAACTGGGACCCTGAAGGAAGCTACTGCTTTCTAATTCATTCCACTGAGTGTGGATAAAATTCAGTATTCCCTTGACACAGCACTCCTCCAATCCCACAATGCTTTGGGGTTATTTTTAATTAGATACATTGAAAAGATATTAATTTTTACAACAACAATGCACTAGGAAACTGCATATGCGAATTTAAAAGATTGGAGAAGTCTACATATTGTGATTTCCCATTCAACAATAACTGACAGTTCGTATGTAATTGAGAATTAAATCTTTGTCAGTTAATGGGATTTGTGTGAAATAATGGGTGAGTTATTACAGTAATTAAAAAAAAAAAAACTATTCTAACTTACCCCTTAAGCCAATGAATAGCTGTATAGAAGCAAGAATAAATAATATAGGTAAAACTAGAAGAAAGAAATTTCTAGAAATCAGCCTCTCATTGAGAGTTCTATAAAATCAGGGGCAGTGCTTTCCATGTTCATCACCGCTGCATCATCAGCACAGTGCTCGAAATGCAGTCAGCATACAATAAGTAACTACTGAATTGTTGAAGGAAAAGCATAGTGGCTCTCATAAAAGATCATTTCACAGTCATTTTGACACAATCTTATCTTGATGTTTTTACATCTGTATACTTTTTTATTATAGTCCAAAATAAAAGTATAGGTAAGAAAGGATAACTATTTTCTCCATTGGTGTTTTGGAACAACACTGTGCTAGAAGTCAGATGACTTCTGGTAGGATGACCCTATCTGTGTCAGGGTGTGACCTTGAACTAGCCAAAATCTGAAGTGCAGAGAATAATATCTAGCAAGGGTTTATTACAGACGAAGTAATTTTAATAGCAATATAAAATAATGACATATACACACTGCAAGTGACAAGAGAAATACTAGGATGCTGCCTGTGTGTGTAAAGTGCTCTAGCATTTACAAAATCCATCCATTTTTTATCACCCCACTTGCTAATCACAGTAATGCCACAAGAGAGACGGAGCTCAACCAGCAAATAAAAATATGTTAGCCTCGAGTTATCTAAAATAAAACATGGCCATTTTCTAATTTTTTAGGTATAATTTGCATACCATGTAATTCACCCTTTTTAAGTACAAAATGCAATGGTTTTTAGTAAATTTACTGTTAAGGAACCACCACCATCCATTTTTAGAACATTTTCATCACCCCAAAATGATTCCCTCTGCCCATTTACCATCATACCTTGTTCCTTCCTCCAGCCCCCAAAACAGAAAAACAATAAATAATATTTTAGTACAAGTATGTCCCATCTATTGAATGAGACATGCTTATACCAAAACATTTTTCACTGTTTATCTGAAATTTATTTTTAACCAAGGATCCTGTATTTTATCTGATCACCCTACCAAAACATGGACTTTTAAAACTAGTTTTCTTTTTAGTATTGTTGATGGATTTATACATAGTTATTTATAATCTCTTAGTGGTAACCCAAAGCATGTTTTATAAGATGGCTGACCAAGGACTTATGTTTTACAATTCTTCCCTTGTAAATCACTATTAAGACAACCAAGGAGGGCTTCCCTGGTGGCGCAGTGGTTCAGAGTCCGCCTGCCGATGCAGGGTACGCGGGTTTGTGCCCCGGTCCGGGAGGATCCCACATGCAGCGGAGTGGCTGGGCCCGTGAGCCATGGCCGCTGAGCCTGCACGCCCAGAGCCCGTGCTCCGCAACGGGAGAGGCCACAACAGTGAGAGGCCCACGTACCGCAAAAAAAACAAAACAAAACAAAACAAAACAAGACAACCAAGGAATTCTAAAAACAAGAATCTCTAAGGAAACTAATCCCCACATCTTTTTCAGATTCAAGTGCAGCTACCAGAGGAGGTAGGGTTTGGCACTGCTCTGGGATGTCTGAATGTTTATGAGTCTATCCGATGTGTCCTGAGGCAGTACACTTCCACCTTTTGCATTCTTCTAGGCACTTGTGCATTTTAAAATTAGCTACGGTACACTGTCTACTTGCCATATGCACTGCGTGACCCCACTCAGTGGGGAAGCTGTTCGGGGAACTAGTAAGTGTCAAGCCACATAGAAACCACGAAGAAAAGATATCGCTCTGCTTTATTCTTATCGCCATTATACTGGAGACCTGAGCCTTCAGGCTGGGACTACTTAGTAGCCAGAGACCTGTTTTTATTTCAAATAGAAACTTCGGCTGAAACATGCATGCTATGTTTCTGGGAGCCGAGGCTAGATAAACGTAAGGTAGAAAATACTCTATTATGCGATCTCTTCCAATCTCTGTGGGGTTCCTATTGCTTCCCTCATTTTATAACCTCAATTTAGACATTCAATCTGTCAACAAATACTTCCCTAGGGTATTGATTTGAGAACTACATGGTGTGGTGAAGACACAGAAGCACAGAAGTTCCAGGATTGTGTTTGGTTTTTGCTTGCCTTTTTGGGCTCAGTGCCTACCTCGGTGCCTGGTAGGGACGGCAGTCAAATTCCTGTGCCAAATAAAGGAATACATTCAGCAGTGAATGAGACAGAAATAGCTCTTGCCCTCACCAAGTTTACAGCCTATTTTACTGGCCCTTCTCAGAAAAGTTTTGAAGCGCAACAGAGAAAATCAGGCCACAGCAATCTCTGCAGTTTAGTTTTACTCTACTTTAGCCTTTTGCTTTAATCTTTAACACTAATATCTTTTAATTGCTCATTTTAGACCCCTGACCAAAAATTCTAAATGATTCTTCCTAAGGTTAGAAGTAGAAAATACTATTTCAGGCTGGAATGGTCAGGGAAGGTTTCTCTGAAGGTGGCTGAAGCATGCAATTTGGGGAGATGTCACTGTAAATCGGAGCAGATGATACAAATAAAAATCCAGAGGCAGAGAGGCTGAAATCAATAAAAATAGAATTTTTGTGATAATATGGGGCTTTTCTTTATTAGAGTGCTTTTGATAATCAGTTGGGCATATTGTGTGGGTTCACTTCTGGGTTCTTTGTTTTGTTCCATTGATCTATGTGTTTATCCCTCTGCCAATTATCTTGACTCTATGTAGTAAGAGTTAAAATCAGGTAGCGATGTCTCCAACTTTATTCTTTTTCAAAACTATTTTATCTATTCTAGATTTTATGACTTTTCATATAAATTTTAGAATACGTTTATCTGTCTGTGTCTATAAAAAAAACCTTGCTGTGTTTCAATAGGAATTGCACTAAGTGCAATCAATTTGGAGTTAAAGTGTTTTTATATATATAAAATCATTTTATCTTCTGGAAAACCATGGTAAAGTTTTCACAGTGACAACACACACACACACACACACACACACACACACACACACAAATTCCAATGAGATTTGGGCAAGTATGTCCACCAAGTGAAGCAGTGACAACTATAGGACCCTCTTTTGCAACAGAAGTGACCCAGAACACTGGTTCAAATGGGAAATGGAGTAGGATGTAAAGTGCTATATAGGGATCAACGCCATATCCCAGGTAGGATGTCAAGATAACGTTGGCCAAAAGGTGGCACTCTCACTTGATGGGGCTTTATCAGAGGTTTCTACCCTAGTAACTCACATAGAATTTTCCTCAGACTGAGGGAACCATTGGAAATGGCAATTTTCTTTCTTTTCCTTGGCTTATAATTTTCTTTGAATTACATGGAAATCTCATTTAGATCACTTGATGGTAGAGCAGTGCTCTGACACTCCAAATCCATGAATAAAAACAAAACAAAACTTAGGCAGGGCAAAACGGCATACTACCAAATTTACTGTTTCAAATTAATGCAAAGTACCGAAAGCTTAGTTATATGACAGTAAATAATCTTGTCTTATCGGGATTTCATTATTAGTTAATAATTACTAACATCATTCAATATTTAGTTAATGTAATCTGTAATAAAAAGGACAATAGCTTTGAGGGAATGTAAAATGCTGCAGCCTCTATAGAAAACAGTATGGAGTTTCCTCCAAAAAGTAAAAATAGAATTACCATATGGTCCAGCAATCCCACTTCTGGGTATATATCCAAAAGGATTGAAAGCAGGATCTTTTTTCTTTTTTTTTCTTTTTTTTTTTTGCGGTACACGGGCCTCTCACTGTTGTGGCCTTTCCCATTGTGGAGCACAGGCTCCGGATACTCAGGCTCAGTGGCCATGGCTCACGGGCCCAGCCGCAGACCAGGGCATGAACCTGTGTCCCCTGCATCGGCAGGCGGACTCTCAACCACTGCGCCACCAGGGAAGCCCGAAAGTAGGATCTTGAAGAAACATTTGCACACCCATGTTCAGTGCAGCATTATTCACAATAGCCAAGAGACAGAAGCAATGCAAATGTCCATAGACAGATGAACTGATAAAGAGAATGGCATATACACACAACAGAATACCACTCAGCCTTAAAAAAGGCAAAAATCCTGTCTCATGCTATAAATCCTGCTTCATGAATTTTGAATATACCATGCGAAGTGAAATAATTCAGTCACAAAAAGACAAATACTGTAGGAGTTCATGTATATGAGGTATCTAAAATGGTCAAATTCACAGAAACAGAAAGTGGAATGGTTGCTACCAAGGGCTGGAGGGAGGGGGGAATGGGGGCTGTTGTCTAGGCATATAGAATTTCAGTTTTGCAAAATGAAAAATTTCTAGAAATGTGTTGTACAACAATGTGACTATAGCTAACACCAATAAGCTGTACACTTAAAAGTGGTTAGGAGAGTAAATTCTACGTTATGTATCTTACCACAATTTTAAAAAAGACAATAGTGGTTATACTGAGATTCAGTATAAGAAAGAGGATTGCAGGTTTTGCTTTTAAAGCTTGTTATCTCCCTATAAAATGAGTCTTGCTGCAGACTGGACAGAGATTATTTCCAAATTTGCATTGGAGATTCATGCTAAACATGCATAACTATGTGTGGAGCCTAAAAGGGAGAGTTATTTAAAATAGATTAAATGATGTGGAATAAAACTTCCAAAAGCTGTAATTGAAAGTGTCAGAAACATTAGCTTTGAAACAAGTAACATTTAATCACATAGATTATACAGAAGCATAAATTTTTGTAGGTTGTTTTCTTCAATCAAATTCACATTTTAATCTGCTGAGACTGTTCATCACTTTTGGCTGTCTGGTACCAAGCAGCTTGTCAAACTTATAAAGGCAAACCGCCTACATTAGAAACAGGACTTTTCATTTAAGTACAAAAGATGATGATAGTTTAATTTGAGTTTTCAAGACTGCAAGTGTCTTCAAGACACTACAAGATAGCAAGTGTCTGAGAGTAGTGAGATTAAAATAAAGGGCATTTGTCTATCAATATTTCTTTAGCTACTAAGAGTTAAAAATTATAATTATTTATGCCCATAGAACAGCTTTAAGGGCCACCAAAATGTAAAACTTTTCAGCATTGGACACTTGCCAAAGGAAAGAATTTGACAGGATTTATACTGTGTGGATGACAGAGGAAAGCCGTGAGATAAACAGACACTCTCTTCAAAGGCTGGGTTGGGAAAGGACACTTATGGTCATTTTGGAGGACCTGCTATATAGGAGGGTTCCAGAAGAAAGAGAACCCGTATAGCTACAGATTTGGGCAGTTCTCTCAGCTAAGTCTTATATTCCCACTCCTCTTCACAGTTGTCCAGGAAATTGTTCTCAATACCAGCTTCTGGAGCAACTCATGATTTTACCAGCATCACAGAGGGCTGCTGCTGCTGTTTTTTTCAATTAAGTATCGCTACCTGTGGTTGTTGAGGTCCTGCTAACAGATTCTAGTTTGTTGTGCATGTGTTTATTTGTATTCTCTTTCATAACACAAGTCCTGCCAGGTACAAACGTCATATGGGAGAAGAGTTGAAAACTGTGGGTGAACCTTGTATAAAGGCAGAACCTTCCCAAAACATGCAACTTTGGCCAGAGATGACAGTGACCTCCAGATCAATGGCATAGTGACTAAACATTTTACCAAACTATGGTGGTTATACATTTCTCCAAAAATGCTGTAATAGGGGAAAGCAACCTTTAAAAATTGTATTTAGAAAAGGAAAAAGTGTTGTAATGAGTTTATGCTTGTTTACATGGAGTCAGGGCACAGAAGACTTTACCTAAATTGCTACCATTGTTATGTGGTAGATGAGAAAGCAATTCCCTGGGATTGGCCAATGAGGAGACTACAACATCACCAAAGAGCATGCTCTGCCAACCTCCCTGTGAAGCATCATGCTACCACCTGAGTGATCCAAACCCCTGTCGTCCACAGAGAGCGATATTTGCCCAAGGAATCAGAGAAAAAGTAACATGAAGGTTCAAAGAAAGAATACACTATTCCACATTAGGTCCCTGTCTTATTCCTTTTGTTACTGGGAGTCTATCTATAATAGGTCAAAAATGTGATATTTACATTTCATGAACACAAGAATGGTTTCATGCTAATAATAGTAGATAGAAAATCTATTTACTTTAGCACCAGCATAGGATAAGTGTTACTCGTAAGTCGACTACTACGTGGTAATTGTAAGGAAGACCAGGCAGGCACAATAACAAAGGACAATTCCCTGTTAATAAATATTGCTCCCCTGCTTGTTGTGTTCAAACAATTCCCTACAGCCCAAGTGAGAATGAATTTACTAGATAGACTCTCTCAGTAACAGTAGGAATCAGTACATATCAGGCTTGAAGTGTGCATTGGGGTCATTTTGTTTGTTTGTTTGTTTTTTGTTTTTGTTTTTGTTTTTGCAGTACGCGGGCCTCTCACTGTTGTGGCCTCTCCCGTCACGGAGCACAGGCTCCGGACGCTCAGGCTCAACGGCCATGGCCCGCGGGCCCAGCCGTTTCGCGGCATGTGGGATCTTCCCAGCCCGGGGCACGAACCCGTGTCCCCTGCATCGGCAGGCGGACTCTCAACCACTGCGCCACCAGGGAAGCCCCACTGGAGTCATTTAAAATGAGTTCGGTCTTGGTTGCCTTGAGCCGAAGATGTTTATGGGCCATCCAAGTGGAAATGTAAAGGAAGAGCTTGAATATGCACATCCAGCATTCACAAAGATCTAGACAGGAGATACAGGCTTCAGTATAACAAAGGTAATTGATGTTGCCACGGCGGATGAGATGACCAAGGAAAATTATGCAGTGTGAAAAGAGAAGAGGCAAAGAATAAAGCCCACATGCTGGAGTTTGAGTTTTCCAGGGAGCAGCCTCTGAAACAGAGTTTTGTGCTCAAGATGTTCATTGAGGAGTGCACTTGGAATTCACACCTGCAAAAGGGGTGTGGAGGAGGCGGGGTTAGGCAAAGGGAGAAGCTGAGCTGCAGTGCCGCTCCAAGAAGGTCTCTCCAGGTGGAATGATCTATCAGAGCTGTCCTACATGCGGTCAAAATAACCAGGCCTTTATATCCTGCCTTAGTCAGTCAGTCATTGGATATGCGTCCCGGAAGGGTATGGACCCTACGTGAGAGCTCTGAGAGCTCTCTCTGCAGCTGAGACCACACCAGGCTGAGCTGAAAGCTCTCTTGTCTGTCCTCCCAGCAGCTACGACAGCCTGTCCCTCCCCTGGGGGATCTGGGCAGCAGGTCTCCATGTCCACCACACTGAGAAATGCAGACATGGACAGGGTGAGCAGATAAAGAGAAACCTAAAATCAGAAGTTTGAAAGGTCGGGTAGAAAAGCAGTAAAACAATAAACAGCTCCTGCTGTGTTGGAAAGTGTTGGAAGCCAGAGGAAAAAGGAGGGAGTGGTCAACAGTGTGAAGTGCTATTTAAAAATCACAAGTAAAATAAGGACCACCAAGTGTAGATGGCTGTCAAGAGTTTACAGCTCCCCGAAGAGGTACAGGCTTTAAGAAGCCATAGTTTTTAAATGAGGCTGAAGGACTAATGGTCCAAAAGTGTCATGCAGTAGCAAAAAGCTGCTGAGACTAAATCTTAGCCCAGATCTATATGGGGTTGGAAGAATAGGCCAAACGTACTTAAAAGAGCCAAGGCATGTCTTCAAGGGAAGGTCAGGTATCAGTTAAGGAAAGAGGTGCATGTGGTTTCCAATAAAGAAGTTAAGCATGCCAAATCCTCGTTTATTATATTAAATGTTCTAAAGCCCAACAGGAAGGCCTGTGAGGGGAAAGGAGGGGGAGGAAATGGAAGAGAAGAGGTGGGAACAGAAGGGAAGGGCAATGAGCAATATAATTTTAACCCAGGTGAAATACACAGCAGCCCGTGGTGTGAGATTACAGGAAAGTGGAGGATGCTCAATGGGGCTTCTAACACCTTGGATGGAAATGTGAGGCCTGGTGGGATTTTCCAATCTCAAGATTGTCAAAACAACTTGTCCTAGCAGGCCCAGGCTTAAAAAGGCATAGACCTAACTATGGAAAGAGTTAATGTTGCTTGAGTGAGGGTGTTTCAAGGGATTTGTACCTCAGGTGAACGACAAGGAGACCGATTTGTTTTCAGGACTCTCACAAGCGTTAAATATAGCAGCAGCCCTCAGTAGAAGGGCAGGCTCCTTGGAAGGCATCAATAGGAGTACTCTCATGGGGCTATCACAGTGTTAATGTTCCTTTGTCTTTCTTCCTCTTCTATCTTTTTTCTGTATATTAAACAATACATATTTATTGAGAGTTTATCATCCCAGGCAGCGGTCCTACAGCTTGAAGATACAGAGATAAATAAAGCACATCCTTTGTCCTCCAGATGCTCAGAGCACAATAATGCTAGCATAGTTACATTTGTCAAGAAAATGCCATGCAATGGTCATGCAAAGGAGCAATCACAACCTGGAATAAACCAGAGCCAGCCAGATAGCAAGCTGTTGGTAAGTAAAGATTTTAATAAAAGTGGAGAAATATACTTTGGCACTCTTCTGCACATATTTCCTACTTCTGCTGCTCACTGCTTGTCAGGTGTAACATTGCTAATATATTAAGTGAGGAAAGGACAGTGAAAGTGGAGTTGGTTACCTGCATAACATTCAGTTCTTTGAAACATTATCTGTAAGAGCCGAACTTGCCAACGGTTTAGTCACCTACCCACTAGTCAAACTTCCCACTAAGTAGGCTGGGAACGATCGCTTGTCTTTCATGGAGGCCAGGTCCTTCTCTGCCTGTCTTGGATCCCACCTGACCCTCTTGCTCTACATTCCATCTCCTGCATTCTCATCAGTTAACAAGAACAATCCAGATGGAGGGCTTGTTTGGGACCCACTACAAAACATGCCCAGGCTGCCCCACTCCCCATGATCCACAGTCACCTCTTGCGAAAACCGGCTTCTCACGAATATATAATTGCTCTGGCCCAACATCTTGACAAGTGGTTTCAGCCCTTATTATCAGGGCAAATATTAAATTGCTATAATTTATTCGTGAGACATTTACTGAGTACCTGTTAGGCCTTATTCAAAATGAATAAGACATGATCCCTTCAACAAAGAATAGAAGAAAGGAAAACATCAGCAAAATATTCTCTGAGAACTAAAGGCTAAAGTGCTTAGAGGGTAAGCTTGAGAGATGGACAAAATCTTTCCATTACTTCTTTCATGGCGTAATAAAAGCCTGGAAATAATTAACAGCTAATGATGTAATCTTTTCCCTATTATTGTTGACAGCGATTCTGGTGATTATAAACCAAATTCTATTTGCATGATTGTATACATAAATATTTAACACATGTGGGCTTCCCTGGTGGTGCAGTGGTTGAGAGTCCGCCTGCCGATGCAGGGGACACAGGTTCGTGCCCCGGTCCGGGAAGATCCCACATGCCGCGGAGCTGCTGGGCCCGTGAGCCATGGACGCTGAGCCTCTGAGTCCGGAGCCTGTTGCTCCTCAATGGGAGAGGCCACAACAGTGAGAGGCCCGCATACCGCAAAAAAAAGAAAAAAAAAAAATATAGATATAGATAGATATAGATATTTAACACATGTGAACATATTTTATTTATTCATATAATAATCATGCATATAGGTATGTTCAACTCTGAAACTTAAGTGTATCATGTCTACATTTCACTTATTCAACAAATATTTGTTGAGCCTTGATTCTGTGCAAAGATGGAGAGAGATTCAAAGCTGAATCAGACATTAAAAAAAACCTCTTTTAAAAAGTTTTCAGTATAAAAAGGGAGGCAAGCCTGTATATCTAAATAATTAATATTAACTCTTTTGGACAGTTTTCACCAAATTTGGAAGGCATATTTGGGATGTATAGACTTAAAATACAGGTTATGTGGGCATACTGGAAATTCAGTTAAGAGAACCTTGGAGAATCCCTCAATCAGACAGGCTGTCTTTCCAGACATCAGTTATTTGGGGCCACCTGGCATCTAACAGTACCTTGTCTTCTGGAGGATGTGATATTGTGATTTATATTAAGAAATACATATTTGGCCTTCTTCCCTGTTTCTGGTACAGAGCTCCTAAAACCCTTGGAATTTCCTAAGCTATAAGAGTGACAGGTATCTTGGTATTCCTAACAAATCCCTTTCAACCACACCTGGGATTATGTCAATGAGGTAACTACTGGAAAGCACCTAAGGATGGGGGCTGTTTGCTAGGGGAACCCACTATATGATTAGAGGCCTGGAACTTTCAGTCTCACCCTTGCTGACCTCTGGGGAGGGGAGAGGGACTGGAGGTGGAATTGATTGCCAATGGCCAATGATTTAATCAATCGTACCCATGTAATGAGCCCCCATAAAAACCCTAAAGGACGGGGCTCAGAGAGCTTCTGAGTTAGTGAACACATGGAGGTGCTGGGAGGGTCGCGCACCCAGAGAGGGCATGAAAGCTTTGCATCCCTTTCCCCATACCTTGCCCTTCCCCATACCTTGTATACATAAATATTTAACACATGTGGGCTTCCCTGGTGGCGCAGTGGTTGAGAGTCCGCCTGCCGATGCAGGAGACACGGGTTCCTGCCCCGGTCTGGGAAGATCCACCTGGCTGTTCCTAAGTTATATACTTTTATAATAAACCAGTTATCTAGTAAGTAAAATGTTTCTCTGAGTTCTGTGAGCTCCTCTAGCAAATTAATTGAACCCAAGGAGGAGATCTTTGGAACCTCCGATTTATAGCCTGTCAGTCAGAAGCTAAGTGAAGGCGACAACCTGGACTTTGGACTGGCACCTGAAGTGGGGGCGATCTTGTGGAACTGAGCCTTAACCTCTAGGATCTTATGCTATCTCCAGGTAGATAGTGTCAGAATTGAGTTAATTTCTTGGTGGTGTGAACAAAACACACACACACACACACACACACACACACACACCCTGGAATTGGTATCAGAACTGGAGAGACATTACCTCTCCTTTGTGTGCAGTCTCAGCAAGACGGTAAATCAAGGGATCCGGCCCTCTCACAACAGATGCTGAGTACACACCCCCAACCTCTGAGAACACCCAGGGGCAGGCATGTAAACCAAGTTTGCCTAATCAGCCTCTCTCTCCCAGGACTTTGAATCTTAATCAGAACAATCCAAAAATAATAATAATAAATGACTAGACTTGGCTCCTCCCAGGAGTAGATTCTGAGTGACGATGCCCTTCCTCTCCTGGCAGTAATACCTGTAGTAGGTCCCTGGTCTCTGTTTTATGCCTGGTTCTTCTGCCTTCCCTGGGATTCTGTAAGCTTCTGTATAGTCTTTTAGTAAAGACTTTTAAAAAACATTTATCCAATATCCATTTCTGCTGCTTTCAACCAAAGAACCCTAACTGATACCACAGACATCTCCCAAGGGCAGCTAGAGGCCCACATGGCTGCTAAAGGGAAGAGAAATACCAAAATCACCTACACAAAGGGATTTCAAACATGAGTCTCAAAGTATAAGCTATCAGGGCAGACATTCCAAATTGCAGATATTGGTTTGTGACAGAGCTGCTTCCCATTTGGACTCCTTGGTGTAGAAAGAAGGAATTTAATGGCTTAATGGTGGCTCACAATTGTCCTGAGAATGGAGGAGAAGCCAGGTACAACGTAATTAAAATTCAAAGGCGGGTGAGGTCCCTGCCATAAGAGAAGGACAAGTAAAATGCTATGGAACTCCAAGAAAAGCGACTTCATATAGTTGAAGAAGCCAAGGAGACAACTCTGAACTAGGTCATCAAAGGAATTCATAGCTGGGGAAGTAAGATGAGCAAGTACGTCAGAGAGGCATGAAATTATAGACTTTGAGTGGCTGGTAATTCAGCTTTGCTAAATCTTAGGGTCAGTGATGAGAAGATGTGGAAAGTCAAGTTTGGAAAAGCAGTTTGTTGATACAGAACTAGGAGACAAATAAGTTCCATCTCCAGTGTCTACTCCAATCCACAGGTGGTGTGTGCATAGTACACTAGACAGGCACGGGACTTCCTATAGCATTCTACTTGTCGAACTACCCAGTTTTCAGCTGGATCTACTGATTGTAGGTACATAGCTTTAACAAATCAGAAAGATTCCTTTCTCATGACTTGCTATAGTCCTTTGAGAGGTTTTAAGGAAGCGTGGCATGGTTAATATTGTGTTTTGTCTTGCCCTCTCTGGAGGCCATTGAAGTAGGAGCTAGACATCATATCCATGTGCCTAGTATGTGAGAGGCATATAGGAGGTGCTTGGTAAGCAGAAGTTCCTTTCACCATTACTTCTACTGTTAATGCCTTGGTAAAGCATTTCCGATGTCTTCACGGTATCCTCAAGGATCCTACTTACCTTCAGTTACCATTCTTGTCCTAGTCTAAAAATATTTGTTATCATTTCCAAAATATCTGATTTAAAATTTGGAAACCAAACTGGACACAATCTTCTTTAGAAGCAGAATATAAGTGGTTCTCACCAGACATAGGAGGTAATAAATATACAACCCAGTCCATAAAATCAGGGAGCAAAAGATGTAACCTTTTGCTTTCTACAATTCACCTTAATTTTAACCCTCTTTCCATCAGTCCCTGGCATGTGGTAGATACTCAATAACTGTTTGTTGAATGAGTGTATGTATGAAGGAGTACATGAAGGAATAAATTAATTTGTTAGAACAAAACTACAGGTCAACAAGTCCAACTTTCTACCTATTCCATTAATCCTCTCTGACAATGAGTTATACAACTCTTTAAACCATCCTAGTTTTTATTATCTTAGAAAATATATCGACATCTTACTGTAATTGTGGTCAACAAGAAAACCATGTGTCCTAGTCTTCTAAGCAAGTTTGGATTTTCAATATCTTAGTCTATTGTCAGATCACAAATTATAATTCTTGTTTTAGGAAATATGATCACTGTATATGATTCTAGTGTTACTTTCATACCTAGCTTATCCTCATCACTTTTGGTTTTCTTTCTTCCTTTTTCATCCTCTAAAGATTTGGAAGAAAGTCAGGAGAGATGCTGTCCATAAATGAATGGAGCAGAGGGCAGGAGAAAGAGATATCCAAAAGCCATCTCCAAAGGCAGTTTCTATAGCACTGAACATGATCTGGCTGTGCAGGTAACTGGACCAACAACCTGTGTAGCCTGTGGGTCAGCAGGGAAATAGACCCCAATAACATAAGGGTCAAAGAGTCAGCCCAGGATACTGACCTGCTATTGTCTGCAGTGATGAATGTTGTACCCAAGTCATGGGTCCTATCTGGGCAAATGTAAATTGATAGCTACACACCTCAACACATATGACCTACATCTGTGGCCTCTGTCAGCCTTTGATTTTGAGGTGTCCAGTAATAGGGGTAATCAAGGACTTGCCAAGCCAGAAATACTGAACCAAAGAAAACCATTTAACTTGGGGATAGTTTCAAATCAGGCTTTTATTCTGTAATCACTCGGCCACAGGGTTCAGTACCATGCTTTTTAAATATGTGTGAATTGCAAGTGGCTTTCCATACACCTCTCCACTTCCACTCAGCAGGAGACAGACACTCTCCCCACGTTCTTCTGGTTCATTCTAAATGGTCTGACAGCAGAGTTCTCAGATTTGAAGTGTCAAAAGTTAAGTTTGCAAGCTCAACGGCCTCAAAGTCACAATCTTCATAAACTCACTTTTCTTTGAGATATAATCAGGACACATATTATCCCAAAATTACAGCTGTGGACAGAGGTTCCAAGAGGTGACGGTAATTGCCCAAAGTCACTGAGAGAGGTAGTGCCCAAACTCTATCTAGACTTGCTGGTCAAGTTCACCGTTTTCTCTGTATTTGTAAATGCAAACTGGTTTCCTGTGGCTCCTCTTGCCTCTCCTAGGAGAAAGGGTTGCAAGCATAAGGGCTATTAGAGAAAGACTATAGGTAAAAATTTCTCAATTATATGTGAGAATTTCCTCAAATTTAGAAATATCTAGCCCTTGTCTTAAATTAAATGATCAAATTCTGTGCACTTTCTCTTTAAGACAATCTACCAACTAAGCAGTCAGAGGTTTACAAACATCAGAGGTCTCTGAGCAGATTCTGTCAAGATACTATTCTTTTTAAACCTCCTATTTTCTGGTTTGTAGCACAGTGTTAAAATGACTGATGAACAAATAAGTTCAGAGTCGTTGAGGCAAACGCTTACCCAGCTGAACCAACTACAAACCATACATCATTTTGTAGCATTAAATCCTTTGCCTGTTGCAAAAAAAAAAAAGTTAAATAAATAAAAAATAAAAAGCCACACACCCACAATTCTTAACAACAACACAGAAGGAAACGGGTGATTTCTGCGTCAGTCTGACGCTGCTGTTTTTCTTAGAAACAGTTCCCAACCCAAAGGCCTCTGTCATGGTGAGCTGTGAGCTAGATGTCTCATTCCTCTTTCCTGGGCTACTTCCAGAAACATTTGCAGTAGTACACACACATCTTTCATCCTTAATACACTTACATCTGAAGACGAGAAAAGCACAACGCACTGCTTTCAAGATACTAACCTTATTCATCTTGAACTGCTATTGAAGTAGATCATGGCTCTAGTATAGAAGAGTTTTCAAGTCAGTTCTACCACATTTATTAAGCACCTATATTTGCAGGTTGTTCAGCAGAGATACAGAGATGAATAACACTTAACACAGTCCCCGTGCATTTTATTTTACAGTTGGGGAGATATGAGAGATAGACAAGGAAGAAATGACAGCACAGTGTGATAAATGCAATGACAAGTGTGCACACAAGAAATAGAAAATGGTCCTGGGCGGGGTCAGGGGAGGGGTCTCATCTATTTGGAGTGGTCAGAGGAGATTGCCCAAGCAGCGGTGTCGGAACTGGACTTTGAAGAATCGGTAGTAATCCTCATGGTAAAGAACTCGGGGGCTGCATTCTGGGGAGAAGGAGTGATATATCCAGAGCCAAAGAGCTATGAGCAGAAGCAATTGGAGGCTGCTAACATATAAAGGAAGAGGGTGTGGAGATCTGTCATGATGAAGTGGGAGGTGACACAGGAGGGAACATTTATGGAATGAGGACCCAGAGACCTTGGTTTATTCAGATCTTCAAAAGCAGCCAGACTCTTT
>NW_006791240.1:3074061-3105814 GCF_000442215.2 Lipotes vexillifer
CGCTTTCCCTCTCCCTTTTGAAAATCCCCTGATATTTGTCCATTTGCACTGCACCTACCAGACGGAAAACGCTACCAAATATTATAGGCAGAAGTATTTTTTTCCAAATAAGTACATTTCTTTCCCTCAAAGAAGGCTTTCTACCAAACTCAAGGTCAGTGTTGCCTAGAGGTTAGAGCATTGGCTTTGGAGTCAGGACTGAGTACGAATCCTGTCAATACCATGCATATCCTGGCAAGTTACTTAAACCTTTAAGTTTCTGTTTTCCTGCCTGTATTATGGTTGCTATGAGAATTAAATAACAAGAACTTACTACAGTGTCTGGAGTGTAGTAAGCGTGAGAACACAATAACTGCGACTATTATTACTTTTTTATTGACAGTCCCCTAAGCATCATATTGCTTTAGTGTCAATTGGATAAATAAACTGCCTCATTATAAATCCTTCCAACTAAGCTCTATGGCAAGTGGATTGGATATCGAGGAGCAAGGAACACCCCTGGAAGCCTTGAGATGTACTAAGGAGAGAAAGCACAAGGCTCCTGAAGATAGGACCCTACTCCCAATGTACCCTGTCACCTGCCTTCAGTGGGAGCTCTCTCAGATCCCCGAATGATTAAGTGAAGCAGCCCAGAGGTAAGACAGGTGTTCTCATAAAATCCTGATTATGTGTATATGGAAATTGCGGTCTCCCCCATCCCAGCGGCATGCTTGCATTGAGAATTCTGGGCCAGACTTGTTAGGCTGCTCCCTCATACTGCCCTCTGCAGACGCATTTGGTAAAGCCTTAAGTGTTAAATCCACAGAGTACAATGAAAATAGCTTTAATAGCAAGATCTGAAAATGTTTATTCCTTCCAAAAATAGTTTCTTAAACAACCCGAGCTATTTATTCAATCTTGCATCTTAGAAGAAAATTAGATGTTGAGGTAAGAGTGCCCCAATGGGAATATCAGAGCTGATCTCCAAAGAATGAAGAATTTCTTTAGAGTAGAGAAATGAAACTGCCTCAGGCCCCTGTTCCAACAGAATTGTATGTTCATTTGTGAATGAGAATCTGTTGTATGTGAGATTACTCTGGAGTTTTTACTGTGATAACTTCCATAATTTCTGCTTTGAAAAACATGCCAGTCTTATTATTCTGGTACTCTGACAGAGTACCTGGATATCTGTCACAGAAATGAAAGTGACTAATGTCTTGAGTATATTCTGCAATGCCAAAATGCATATCTTGCCAGCTCTTCCTCACCACGTTCTGGGGCAGGGTTTTCACACTGTCTTCCCATGCAAAGGCTGGGTGCATGAGGCCGCTGGTAAAAGCGGAGCTCCAACACCAAACTTCACTAAGGTCAATTTATGAATTAAACGTCATTGCTTGGCCACCAGCTCCCTAACTCCCCAGCCATAAGCAAACAACAAGTATTCTGGGGGCATCTAGTTTTAGGTACAAAACTGTGCTAAGTACTGTGCAGAATGCTGAAGAGTAAATTATGCTCTTCGAGATTAAGAATTTTGTAAAGTTAAGGGAGGGAGTGGGCTGCAGAAATGAACGTGCAAAACCAAGAGCAAACAACAGAATCAAAGCAATGTAATGTTACTGAAGGAGGCTGGAATTAAATAATTAATTAATTAATTCATTTATTTCTTACTTATCATTGAAGTATAATTGACTTACAATATTAAGTGATTAACAACATAGTGATTAGATATTTATACATTACAAAATGATCACCACAATACATCTAGGAGCAATCTGCCATCATACAAAGTTATTAAAATATTGACTATATTCCCTATGCTGTACATTACATCCCCGTGACATTTATTATATAACTGGAATTTTGTACCTCTTAACCTTCCTCACCTATTTCATTCATTCCCTACCCCATTCCTCTCTGGCAACCACCATTTTATTCTCTATACCTATGAGTCTGTTTCTGTTTTATGTTCATTCATTGGTTTTGATTTTTAGATTCCACATATAAGTGAAACCATATGATATTTGCCTTTCTCTGTCTGACTTATTTCACGTAGCATAATACTATCTAGGTCCAACCATGTTGTTACAAATGACAAGATTTCCTTCTTTTTAATGGCTGAGTAATCTTCCATTGTATATACATCACATCTTCTTTATCTACTTACCTACTGATGAACACTTAGGTTCCATCTGTATCTTGGCTACTGTGAATAATGCTGCAATGAACATAGAGGTGCATATATTGTTTCAAATTAGTGTTTTTGTTTTCTTCTGAAAAATACCCAGAAGTGGAATTGCTTGATCAGTCTGTCTTTAATTTTTTTAGGAAATTGCATACTATTTTTCATAGTGGCTGCACCAATTTATATTCCCACCAACAGTGCACAAGCGTTCTCTTTTCTCCACATCCTCACTAACACTTGTTATTTGTTGTCTTTTTGATAGTAGCCTTTCTGACAGGTGTGAGGTGGTAACTCATTGGGGTGTTGCACTATTTACAATAGCAGAACATGGAAGCAACCTAAATGTCCATCGACAGAGGAATGGATAAAGAAGATTTGGTACACATATATACAATGGAATATTACTCAGCCATAAAAAGAAATGAAATTGAGTTATTTGTAGTGAGGTGGATGGACCTAGAGTCTGTCATACAGAGTGAAGTAAGTCAGAAAGAGAAAAACCAACACCATATGCTAACACATATATATGGAATCTAGAAAAATGGTACTGATGGACCTAGTGGCAGGGCAGGAATAAAGATGCAGACATAGAGAACGGACTTTAGGACACAGTGGGGGAAGGGGAGGCTGGGACAAAGTGAGAGAGTGGCATGGACATATATACACTACCAAATGTAAAATAGATAGCTAGTGGGAAGCTGCTGCATAGCACAGAGAGATCAGCTCAGTGCTTTGTGACAACCTAGAGGGGTAGGATAGGGAGGGTGGGAGGGAGGCTCAGGAGGAAGGGGATATGGGGATATATGTGTACATATAGCTGGTTCACTTTGTTGTACAGCAGAAACTAATACAACATTGTAAAGCAATTATACTTCAATAAAGATGCAAAAAAAAAAAAAAAAGAAAAGAAAGAATTACTATCCCTGATGATTAGTGATGCTGAACATCTTTTTTGTGTCTGTTGGCCATCTGTGTGCCTTCTTTGGAAAAAATCTATTCAGTCTTCTGCCCATTTTATAATCAGGTACTTTTTTTTTTTTTTTTTTGATGTTGTGTTGTATGAGTTCTTTTTATTTGGGGATATTAACCCTTTATCGGATATATTGTTTGCAAAATTTTCTCCCATTCAGTAGGCTGCCTTTTCATTTTTCTGATAGTTTCCTTCTCTGTGCAAAAGCTTTTTAGTTTGATGTGGTCCCATTTGTTTATTTTTGCTTTTGTTTCCCTTCTCGAGGAGACATATCGAGAAAAATACTGCTAAGACTGATGTCAAAGAGCGTACTGCCTATGTCTTCTTCTAGTAGTTTCATGGTTTCAAGTTTCCCATTTAAGTCATTCATTTATTTTGAGTTTACTTTTTGTATGTGGTGTAAGAAAGTAGTCCAGTTTAGTTCTTTTGCATGAAGCTGTCCCGTTTTCTCTACACCATTTATAGAAGAGGCTGTCTTTTCCCCATTGTATATTTTTGCCTCCTTTGTTATAGATTAGTTGACCATAAGTGTGTGGGTTTATTTCTGGGCTCTCTATTCAGTTCCACTGATCTATGTGCCTGTTTTTGTGCCAGTACCATACTATTTTGATTGCTGTAGCTTTGTAGTATAATTTGAAACCAGCGAGTGTGATACTTCCCTCTTTGTTCTTCTTTTTCAAGATTGTTTTGGCTATATGTCTTTTCTGTTTCCATACAAATTTTAGAATTATTTATTCTAGTTCCATGAAAAGTGTCATTGGTGGGGCTTCCCTGGTGGTGCAACGGTTAAGAATCTGCCTGCCAATGCAGGGGATATGGGTTCGAGACCTGGTCCAGGACGATCCCACATGCTGCGGAGCAACTAAGCCCATGCATCATAGCTACTGAGACTGCACTCTAGAGCCCATGAGCCACAACTACTGAGCTGGCACATCACAACTACTGAAGCCTGCGCACCTAGAGCCCATGCTCCGCAACAAGAGAAGCCACCACAATGAGAAGCCTGTGCACTGCAACAAAGAGTAGCCCCTGCTTGCTGCAACTAGAGAAGGTCCACAGGCAGCAACGAAGACCCAACACAGCTTAGAATAAATAAATAAAATAAATAAATTATTTAAAAATATAAGAAAGAAAAGTGCCATTGGTGTTCTGACAGGGGTTGCACTGACTCAGTTGATTGCCTTAGGAAGAATGGTCATTTTAACAATATTAAGTTTTCCAATCCATGAGCACAGTATGTCTTTCCATTTGTTTATGTTGTCTTCAATTTCTTTCAATGTCTTATAGTTTTCAGAGTACAGATCTTTTACCTCCTTGGTTAGATTTATTCCTAGGTATTTTGTTCTTTTTGATGCAATTGTAAATGGAATTGTTTTCTTAATTTCTCTGATAGTTCTTTGTTGGTATATAGAAATGCAACAGATTTCTGTATATTAATATTATATCCTGCCACTTTACTGAATTCATTTATTAGTTCTTTTTTTTTTTTTTTTTTTGGTGGTGCCTTAAGAATATTCTATATATAGTATCATGTCATCTGCAAACACTGCAGTTTTACTTCTTCCTTTCCAATTTAGACCTTTTTTTCTTTTTCTTGTCCAACCGCTATGGTTAGAACTCCTAGGATTATATTAAATAAAAGTGGTGAGGGTGGGCATCCTTGTCTTTTTCCTGGTCTTAGAGGAAATGCTTTCAGCTTTTCACTATTGAGTATGATGTTGGAAATAGCCCAGAATTTAAAAGAGTATTCTAGGTTTAAAATCTTGCTATGTAAATTAGTACTTGTGAAATCATGGCATTAAGTTTATTTTATTAGCCTCAGTTTTCTTAATTCTAAAATGGGTGTTAGCCTATGGGAGTGTTGTAGGATCAAGCAAGATAATATATGTGGGAAAGTGTTCTGTAAGTTTCAAAGCCCCATACAACAGTTAGATATTATTAAAACTACTGAATCCTAAAGCATACACTTTACTTTCCCCTTTAAGTTTTTCTAGAACAGTGCCTACTGAGTTGTAATTTGTAGCTTAACAATATACCATACCACAAAAACAGCAAATATCTAAGAAATCCAATTTGCATATAATTATATTATATGCGTATAATTGTGTAAAATTGCATTACGAAATTGCATTCCTCACTGCATTTAGTCATATTCTTATGTCTTTGATTTTGGGTCTCTAAGAACCCAAAAAGTCTTAAGAATTCATGTTGACAATAAAATGTAGCACATCAGTTTTTTAAACTATTATTAATTAGTTAGGAACCTTGTTGCAAGACAATAGCTTTAGAAGATCTGGATACAGACATCTAGGGAGGACAATCACATTAAAAACAGGATCTTGCCCATATGGATTTTACTTTTTGTTTCAGGAACTGCTTTTGAAAACTGGAATCTCAAAAAAACAAACAAACAAAAAAAACTGGGATCTTGATTTTTCAAGTATAGAGAAATGAAGAATCATGAACAAGTTTCAAGTAAGGCCCTAATACTACTAATACAGATTTGCACCTGCATGCATTTATACACAAATGATTGCATTTGCATGCACAGATTGAGTAATTAGGCAGCTAACTACAAGATCAGCAAAGTAAATGCTTATTAGCCCATCAGCAAATTGGTGCTCATAAAAAATTTCCCATCTTAGCTTATAGTTCAATTTCTTTTCACCTTTCAAATATTGGCAATATTTTTGTACGTTCATTCAATTTCCAAGGTTTTGGGGCCTTTCCCCAAAAAAACTAATTCCTGGATTTTTAAATCTTCCATGTGTGTGTGTACACATATATACACACACATCTGTATGTACATGTACATACACTCTATCTATCCATCTATATGTATTTTGTTTACATTTTTTCATTTTTTTTAAAAATTGAAATATAGTTGATTTACAATGTTGTATTAGTTTTGGGTGTACAGCAAAGTGATTCAGTTATACATAGTATATGTATTTTTAAATTGAATTTTATTACTGAAATGAGTCTTACAACTTGTTCATTACCTGTTTTTCAGACTATAAAAATTAAGAACCAGAATAAGCAAATGCCTCTAGTTAGTTGCACAGCTGGGAATTTGATTCTAGGTCTCCTAATTTATTCTATCATGTCAGTTCATTCCCTCAGTGTCCTCTTACAAAAGATAAAATATCCAAAATAAGGCAGAAAGTTAAAATCTACGTATGTAAATAATTATTTGATTTAATTCAAATGAACTTTTCCTTCTTATCTTTTAACTAGATAAAAAACTTGAAAATCTGACATAATTTGACAGTTTGAACAGAGTTTAGAAGTTAGGGAAACTGGAGTTCTAGGTTATATGGACGTCTAAGCCTATAAAACTGCAAATAATGTGTTTCCTGCCTTTATTTTGCCAAGTAAGGACATTTAACAAATGACTGTTATTCACCAACGCCATAATCCATAAAAGGAAGGAGATTCTAGTACCAAGGAAAAACAAAGGACATGATCTCAGAATAAAGCACTAACTTATAAATCAAATGAATTTAGTTTTATGTAAAACTATGTAAACAAAGTTTACATAAACATGTTTTTCTCAGTCTGTTGTGGGCAAATTAAGAAGTTCTCCCACACATGGAGCCAAAATAGGCCTCTCTAGAACTTTTATCCATAGTACCAGTGTGGATACTAGTATTACTTCCAGAACACACAAACAAATCGGTGTCAGACCACTGGATATTTAGACAAGCACAGCATAAGAGTAGAGACAACCAATGTTTGAAAAAAGAACCCATGTCTTGAAGGACAAAAAGCAGACAAAAATATATCAAAGGAGTTACTCAGGATTTCAGAAAACTTCTGACAAAATTTGGTGCCAAAGACCATTTAAATAATTGTGTCACTATCATTTTTACAGCAATGAGTACTTGAGCAATGACTACAAAGAACTACTTGAGCACTCGGTCACTTAAAAGTAATTTTACATATACTATTTCATATATCAATATAATTACTTGTTTATATTATTATAATAGTTACATATATTATTTGATAACTATCCTATGTTTGAAGTCATATCAGAACTTCTTTCCTAATAAGAAATTACAGGATACAATGGGTAGAATTAAGTTAAGTACACCTTGGCATAAAGTGAAGGTCACGGGATTCCTCAGCAATCGTAGATTTTAACTGGTGTACCTTGCTTTTCTGTCTAAAATGACCTTTATCTATTTATAACTTATGAAAGGCTTATTTCACTGATTTCCACCCTATCAGGTCTAATTAACTGCTTTTCCTTATTCATCTCATTTGTACTTTATACATGAAAACATTATTGCACCTACAGATGGGTTTTCTTTATGTCCATTTCCCTAGAATAACAGAAGATCCTCAAGGGCAAGAACTGAATCTTACTATTTTGTATATATTTTATCCCATCTCAGGTTACATGTTACTTTCTTCAGGAAGTCTTCCTGTAGTACAGGGTAAGTGTTGGTACACTGCGGGGTGTTACTTCAGCACTAGCACCAGGCTCACCATAAGCTTTGTCAAACTATGTCATTGTCTCACCTCTTGTCCATCCCACCCACTAGAGAACATTCCCCACACGGCATGGCATGTAGAAGAAGCTCATTTTCAAGTGGCCTGTGGGTAGTTTAAATTGTTGTATTACATTTGCACGTAGACAATTTTGAAAAGATAAACAAGAAAACAAACAATGCACATATATAGGTACATATATATGTATATATAACATTCCCATATTATTAAAAACTTCACCTTAAGCAACAACTTTAACACTGTATAATATGCCACCAAATGTATTTAAGTAGTCCTCAATTCATTCACATTCGCATACATACCTCTGTGCCTAATCTGGTCATTTCCCGAACGTGGATTTCTACAAACTAGGGCTATTTGCTGTGGATATGAACAACTTTGAATCTTGATACATATTGTTAAATTTCCCTCAGAAAGTCCATACTAATGTGTGAGAACTCTGCCTCACTGCTCTTCCCAACACTGAGTATTATCAACCACTGCTGTATCAGCCATCCTGACCTTCATTCACAAATAAGCTCAGGAAAAAAAAAGAATCAGCAGATATTTGAGAGAATAAATTTGCACAAATGAAAAGCACCACGATGAATAATTACAACTAACTTCAGAGAAAACTTATATAATTCAAGGATAGAAGAGGGTTTTAAAATGCCTTGTTCATATCCTCAGAGAAATATGAGAAGATATTGAAGCCATAAAATAACCATAGGTTGCCATGAAAAAGGAGCAATCATAGAAAAAGATTTTTTTTTTTTTTTTCCTTGCGTTATGCGGGCCTCTCACTGTTGTGGCCTCTCCCATTTGCGGAGCACAGGCTCCGGACGCGCAGGCTCAGCGGCCATGGCTCACGGGCCCAGCCGCTCCGCGGCATGTGGGATCTTCCCGAAACGGGGCACGAACCCGCGTCTCCTGCATCGGCAGGCGGACTCTCAAGCACTGCGCCACCAGGGAAGCCCAGAAAAAGATATTTTTTGATAATTAAAGAATATGAGTTTTCCAAAATGAAAAATTCAGTAGAAGCACTGAGAGATGCCCTTGCAGAAATCTCCCAAAATCTAGAGCAAGAGAAAAAAAGGTAGAAAATCTGAGGGACTAGCTATCTGATCTGGCCTTTCTTAACACAGAAAATAACAATACAGCTTTAAGAAACTGGAGTGGGAGAGAAGTAATGAGAAGGTGGAGGAAAGTACAAGGATCAAAAACATCCCCACCTTAAATCAGCAAGTAAAGAAAGTTATCTAGTCAAGGAAGAGAGGTTTACATGTATTACTTAGAAAGGTAAACACCAGAAGAATCAAAGCTATTGGTAACCATTGAAACCTGGGTAAATACAGGAGATGGGGTAGTACTGTAAAATGAATTATTCTTCCTTCCTATCAGTGAGACAAGAGATGCTGCTGATAATTTTTTAAACAAGAATTAATTGGTAATATAGAGGTATTCACCAGAAACGCTACAAACTAAAATTGCCAACTTTAGTTTAAAAGTATTACTTGTCAATTTGTACTTTTCCAAGTTATAGTCGTCTATAGTGTTGAAATTTTTTCACTATGAAAAATAATTTCATAAAATTTTTTTTTAAATTAAAATTACATATTGCCAAGACAAGATGACTCACTAAGCTTTTTCAAACATGCAACTGTACACTTACACCTAGCAGATTGGGTGTAGTTTTAAGAGGCAGTAAGTGGAAAGAAAGGTGGGGGCTGACCTTGAGTGTGAGGCTTCTCCACGGTGTATTCCAGGGATGTAAACAGGTAGGGAGCATATGTTTGGAGAAGGAGACAGAGAAAATCTGCATTTGCATCTGGGGGAGTTAGTTGGAAGGGACAATAGGAAGGAAGAGCAGATAATAGAGCAGCCGGTTAGGCTAGAACTGGTTGGTGAAGGATCTTGAAGATGAAAAGAAAGTAAAGATTTAAGCCACAGGCTCACTTGTCAAACATGCTTGAAGAGAACTAGAAGCCAAATTCAACAAATGAGATACCTAAAAAAAAAAAAAAAAAAGTATTCTGGCTCTCCAACATTATCTATTTGTCATGGCCTTCTGATGACCAAAAAAATCATTCTTTTTTCTAAGGTGTTATGGCCCATAAAATACACATATATACACATGTATACCCTGTGAGTTGTTCCTCTGCAGTAAGAAAAATCGTTGCCTGCAACAAACATCTGTTGCCTGCCCACACAAAGCTATTCTGTCAGTAGTTTAATTTACAGGAATCACACACATAGGAACACTTTTCGTTATGTATTTTTTTATGGTTATCCATATTAGAAGTAATGACCCAGAGCCTCAATATCCAAAGTAACTGAGAAGGAAACTACATCGCGACTGCCATTGAAACCAAAATTACACATATATTAAGCATACTCTGGAAATGTATTATCTTGCCATTAACTGGAGCTCCCTTCTTTGATGTGACAATTTTATTAAGTGATATAAATAAAGTTTAAGAAAACTTTAAACTTATGTTAAAAAGAAAAAAATACAGGGCCTATCTGGTAGAAGAGAAAAACATAAGTAGAGTTATCAACTCCTCTGCTATTTCTAATAGGTATTCAGAGGCAACCAGTGAGTTCTTCAAGAAACTGTCATTAGTGAAAGGAAAGTGTTCTCCTTCCTCTCAGAATTTCTAATACCTCACCTCCATCATTTCAGCTGCTAAGAAATAAAAATTCTTTTAAATGAAGCATCGCTTCTAAGTTTATTTTTACATTGGACGAAAAGTAATGAACTAGATAGATTTACAGAATTGTTTTAACGAGACACATAAGGAATCCAAGAAGTAAGAAATTCTAATGACCTTGAATCTTTACTAAACCACTCTTCTTTGGTTCACAGACTGGCAGAAGGCTCAGTTAGGGAGTGACATTTTAAAGAAATGGCAAGAAATTCTGTGTCACTCCTCCCCTTTGTCATCTGGTTGACTAGATATGTTGATCTTCATTCTTACCTGGCAGGTGGTGAGAGCTAATTTGTTTTATAATCTGGAAGTCGCTAGATATCTTCGATTAGGTACTGTTAGAGGCTAGCTTTTAAAGTAATTTCTTGGACTTTAGTTTCTTTGCTTCTTTTAACAGTCATCTAGAACAGAGTGGTGACTGCAGCCAAGCACTACAAAGAAGCAAACTTCCAGAAAAAACCTTAATTAAATAAGAAATATCTGAGAAGAGTAAAATTTGGAATATGAGTATGAGTATTTCTATTAAAGTCGACACCTACTGGGTCAAACTGAGTGAATTTCTTTTATTGCCTTACCATCCTTCCCAATCGTTTCTCCAAGATCTTAAACAATAAATTACAGTTTTACCACTGTATTCTTGGGACAGTTTGTCTTACCATAAATGCATTGCCCTGTACGTGTTCACCATGACTGAACAAAACGTCAGCAAACTACTTTGCATCAGTAGACTCAAAACACAAAAATAAAAACAAAATCCATGGGGTGTGTGGCTTCAACATTATTCAATTATGATGAATAATTTTAAACACTGGCCAACAATGTGTTACAAGAGGCTCAGATGTCTTTAAGGCACATCATCAAGACACAGCAGCAGTTCTTCATTGTCCATTTCTGGGAAATTCAATTTGGGCTACAAGCTTGCACAAGAACAGAGGGCATACACTTCTTGTCAATTTCATGTTTTGAAATGAAAGGGAGATCAGTACTTTCATCTTTCATAGAGGAGATGAGTTTTTAAAATCCATTCTGTTAAAGTATGAAGGGTTTTATTTTCAAATTCTGGGGAAATTGACTTGAATACTCAAGAAATATTACAGGTTAAGTTTTGGACAAGAGCATTCTTCTTTTGATGATTTTCCCCCCTTTCCACTATCATCACAAAAATAACTTGAGATTCACAAGTTATTCATACTCTAGTAGTATCTAATGCCCAGGCAGGGCAGGAAAAATAATGTGTAAATTTAAACCTTTTCTATTGCAGCCAAAAGGAAGGAGGGAGTGTTTTAAGAGTGTAAGTTCTGGAGTTAGACTGACCTGGTTCAGATCCTGGTTCCTCAGCTTCCTAGCTGTGCAACCTTGAGCAAGAAACCTAACACCTTTTTCCCTCAGTTTCCTCATCTTCAAACTAAGAGCTACATGAACACCTACAGTATAGGGCAACTGGGAGCTATACTATATATCACCTGAAAAATACTTAGCTAGGTTCCTGGTTTGTGCTGTTATTATTTAGCTATTTTAAACCTCCCTTCTCTCGTTTGTAAAAAGAAGATAATTATTTTGCCTATCTTACCACATTCATGTGAAAATAACATTTACCGCATTACTTGGTACATAAGACCTTGATAAATACTAGCTGTTATTTATTACTCTGACTTTTCAACAAAACAGCAATTATAATATCAAATATGGCCTCTTCAGAATGAACTTCAGAAACACTGCCATCTAGTGATACATCTAAACCTGCAATGTTACCTCTTCTAGAAGCTCTGGTTCTACGTCTTTTATTATTTTTGGTTTGTTGATGCAATAGGCTCTGCTCAACTCTTTCAGGCATGCTTTGAAAACCTTGGTCACTGCTGGCCTCTGCTGCCTGCCCCAGAGGTACAAAAGAAAGGAAAACACACTGGTAACATTAGCCCTCTGTGTACTCAGGTTCTAAAAATCTATTTGCTTCTCTCCTGTTTGTGTGGACTCAACCATGGACACAGTGTTTCCTTAAGCAAACCTAACCTGAATATTAATGAAAACTCAACAAAACAGCAAAACACAGAACTGGCCATGGCAGCACTCCACAGTGCCATAGTGGAGTATTGTCAGGTCAGTTTGGGGTAGAAGGCGAGTTAAAAGGTCACGTGTGACTGGAGGTCAGTGAACTAAGGATTATTTCAGCTGAGCAGGAGCGCACTTGGGTGCTAAAGAGCCCACTAGCTCGCAGTGGCATCAGTGGCATTTGTGCGTTCATGGACTAGAACAGAAATTGCCCTAAAACAAACTGGGCACGTTGGACCTCATCTAAAGAGCAAACACAAGAATGCGATAACTAAGGTGACCTCTGTGTCATATGACTGAATGTCATCTGTTCTATTTTCATAGTCTTGCTGCTTTTTGTAGGTAAAGAATTGCTCAGGCTCTAAATAGTGAGGAAAGTTTTCAATTTAATAATGACCTTTCAGAATTTTTGTTTCAAATACCCTGATAATAAAAAGTAAAATTTCTGAGTGGAGATAATGAAGGAGGTCTGGCCTAAATTGCCTAGGCTTCTATTTCTGCTTTCTCTGACCTTCTGGTTAGCACCCTGGTATCCAGATCTTGGTACCATCCTCCCTTCTTTAAGAAGCCTCAGCTGTCCTCCTTAATGAGGTCAAATTTTACTACAATGTTCTCATTGAACCAAGTACCCACTTTCTTAGTGCATATCACAGTGCATTACATTTATATGTCTGATTGCTTGACTAACGTCTCTTTTTCCTACCTGACTATAAGCTTCCTGAAAGCAGGAGCCCTGTCTGCTTTTGCCTAACATTATATGCCCACACTCAGCACAGGCCTGGTACAATGCAAGAGCTATATAAGTGAGGAAAGGGGGAAATCAAGAAATGAATGATCCCCAAAGCTAAATCTGCACTGAACAGAGATATATATGGCCTGTGGTAAAAGATCTTTGGACTCATTCACTGTCCATCCTGCATGCTATTTAAAAATGGCTGTGAGAGGAAGATCAGGGTTCTCAGGGAGAAAAACTGAGACTAGAGTGCCTGAAAAGGGACAAAATTCATTTGGTCAGAAATGGGAAAGTAATAGCTCACTTTTTTTTTTTTTCTCTCCCAGAACCCGGTTTAAGGTTTATATCAGGGGCAATGACTTAACTCTCCTCAAAAAGTAAATTTTTGGGCTTCCCTGGTGGCACAGTGGTTGAGAGTCCGCCTGCCGATGCAGGGGATACGGGTTCGCGCCCCGGTTCGGGAGGATCCCACATGCCACAGAGCGGCTGGGCCCATGGCTGCTGAGCCTGCGCGTCCAGAGCCTGTGCTCTGCAACGAGAGAGGCCACAATAGTGAGAGGCCTGCGTACTGTAAAAAAAAAAAAAAAAAATTGTATGATTACATTTCTATAAGTTTTAGAGAATGAAAATAAATCTATATTGACAGAAAGCAGAAAAGTGACTCCTTTGGATTGGAAGAGGAGCAGGAAGGAAGAATTATGAATAATCACAAGGAAACATTTGTGAGTGATGAATGTGTAAAAAAAAAAAAAAAGTAAATTTTGAATTGGGTTTAACATATTAAAATTCAATTTTATATTGGTGGTATGAAGTAAGTTGACATATCCATTTTCCCCCAAAAGGTAGTTAAATACTGCTTTATTGGTCTGATACCAAGATGGTTCATGTAGAACACTGCTTTCAGGTTGGCGCCCAACATATGTGCAAATCAGGGCTCAAACCACTGACGGAAGGAAAATGAGAAAATGAGACATAAAAAGTAACAGAGAATCTCAAAAAATAAACTTCAGCAAAATATCTGTCTAAAGATTATATCCTAGAGAATTCTAATCATAGTCTTATCCTTTAGATTCACAACAATAGTGTTGGGCCTTTGTTATTCTTATCTATGTTGCCAAAAAGTCACCAAATATGTTTTAAAAGATAATACATGGGGTTGAGGAATAAAAGAAATGGTCCTTTTTCTCAAGGAGATTATATTCTATTTCCATGAGGAACATGTTACATTTGTTACTGAAAAAAAGAAAACTGTTCTTTTAACCTTATAAAAATAAAATTTTATTTCAGAATCGTTTTGGTTAAGAGAAATAATTTAATCTGCTTTTATAGGTGGGTCAAGAGAGGCATGGGAAAACAATATATAAATATATATATATGTTATTTTTAACATTCAATGTTGCAGAAAGAATTAGTGGTGTACCACGGTGTGTTTTTTTAGGGCTACCGAGGGTTACAGAATATGAAGTAGAGCCTTAAGCCTAATGAAATACTTATAATAGGGTCAGATTGAATGAAGAGGGCAGTTAAGCATCTGACAGCAATAGTTTTTTATAAGTTTCGCTTGATTTCAATAGTACACTGATAGTCTGGTAGTCATCATCTAGTGGATAGAAATTTGCTTTAAACTCTTTGGTAGCCAGATCTGATGAGTAATGTCCAAAACAGTTTCAAATGGGCTCCAGAAAATATGAACTGTATAGTCTTAGGGATTTCAGAAAAGAAATATAGTTCAGTAATCAAGGCAGGACCATATTCTACACTGAGCCCTGTTCTGTGATGATTTCTAAAAGATTAGATCCTTGTAACACTTACACTCTTTTTCAGCGTGTTCTCTTGTGAATAAACCCAAAAATGAGAGTTCACAAAAATCACAATATGTTAACTGAGGTTCTAGCATTCTATGAGTCTCACATCTTACATTTGAGTTCTGAGATTATTATGCCATCTCAATAGTATGCATATTATTTCTTTTTTTAAAAAACTAGTTTTTTTACCTTTACAATGTGATGACTTTTTAGATAGAGCTAGGATCTAGGACTTGTAAAAAGTGTTTGCTAAGCTGAATGTACATCCAATCTTCCCTCTGAGATAAACAGTACTAAGGACACAACAGATGTACCTTACAGATTAAGTGAAATCACCTCCATGCAATGACCTTAGCTTATTCCTATCTGCCATGCTCTGAGTAATGTAGTTACTTTCGTTTATATTTTAGTATATATATTATCACCACATCTTAGCCCATCAATCACTAATGCTATTTGAGGGAAATAAAAGGAAATGTGTTAAGGTTCAAAGTTGATAAAGGAAATTAGTCTGAAATTAGGGGTCTTATAAATTTAATGGTAGACAGATTCCTGTCTCAGAAAGTCAGACTGACCAAAAGAATGAAGGGAGGAGATTGAACTGGCATCAAAGAAGTAAAATTGTAACTATTCACTCATCTTACATTGGTGATACCAGTTAAATCTGAGTTCTTGCCACTTCCCTAAAGGACCAAAGTTTCTCTTGGTTACAATATTCATGGATATATTCCTAAAAGACTATATATTTAAATTTAAATTTGTACAAAACTAAGTACATTAAAATACACTAAGGAAATGGTCCCCCCCCCCCAAATAGGTAGTATGATAGGCTTGTATGTTGCAATTAGTTCTAGGATATGTCACAAGGAATTTGTTACTATAATAGCTAAAGTATCAAGGTTTGTGAATTATTTACTTAAAAAAAACCCTCTTGTTTTTGAGTGTATCAAAATTCAAAGTCTTGAGTGTATGCAAGATTGTCCCTATAATACTATCCTTTTATTAATTTGCATTTGACTATTGCTTTCTTGAGTGGGACAGAAAGAGGTAAATTTTCAGCCATTACACTGGGAATGTCCTGGAGACAAGGTTAATTGACCCTGGAGGTTAAGTCTGTACGTACCTCTGTCATAGCATTTCATCATTCTATAATTGTAACTGCTTTTGGACCTGTCTGTGTGTCTCACTGAGCTCCTTGAGGACGGCAACAGTGTCATAGCACATAAAATGAACTCAATAAATATTTGTCCAGTTAATAACTTGGGTTTCTACAAAAGCAAAATAGGGACTCAATTAACTTTACAAATTCCTTGATAGTATATATATCAGATGTACTTAAAGTTATCTTGTAAAATTTTGATCTGAGAGTCTTCCTGTTGGGTAGACTTTTTCTTCTTTCTTTAAGCCAAGTATATTTGTACTTATTTTTAAGGAATTCCAAACTCTTTATTAACATTAATTCAACTTAATTAAATTAACTTTGTTGAGTTCTGACTCTGTTCAAGATCCCATGCTTTTCACTAAGAAAACATGATGAATTAGACACCATTTCTATCCTCAAACTTTAGACATGCATATAAATAATTATAGTATGAGACGAGTAATGATGTATGTATAAAATACATACTTAGCATAGAGGAGGGTGGATCAAGTCTTCTCAGATAAGTCCAAAAGGCTTCCTGAGAGAGGTGACATCTTAGCTGAGGTTTCAAGGGAGAGTAGTGGGTGATTAATAAGTGAACAGTGGCGAAGGAGAAGGAGGGTATCACCCTGCGCAGCTAGAACAATATGTACACAAGAACAGAGACATGGAACATCACGAGTGGAGACAAACGTGCAAAGGGGGATGTGTTGGAGCATGTGGTTAGAGAGGCAGGAAGGTGCATATTATGTAGGGCCTTGTATGACATTATAAGGAGCAAGTACTCAACTCTACAGTGAAGAGTTTTAGCATGAAAGGGACGTGTCCATATTTGCTTTAGGTAGGAAAGCCATATTTGTGTCAAGAGAAGGATCAGAGAAGGACAAAATGATAAGTCAGGAAGTTAAAAAAAATGCTGGACATTACCAGAAGGAACGCAGAGGAGGGGATGGACTCAGAGATTTAACAGGCAAACCAGCAGAACTTGGAAGAAAGTATACATGGGATGATGGTGAGCACTACACTAGGCTGTAAGCATGGGTTAACATTTCTGAAGGTCTCTGAACAAAGTCTTCTGCACCTCAGCTTCTCAGCAGAATTACCTGGGGAGCTGTCCAGAACCCCAATGCCCAGACCCATAAAATCAGAATCTCTGGAGGTAGAAGCCCATGTCTGTGTGATTTCGATGTGCAATCAAGGCTGGTCTAGAACCACTGGTCTAGACAGAGACTCTTCCCTCAAGTTATTTGTGGGGAAAATGAGAGCTTAAGTGGTGCACTGAAAGTCATAGAAAATGGGAAATAGGATCTGATTCTCTCTATTTCCAGCCCAGGGGCCTAACCGCTAGATTAAATTACACCCTAGGAATATCAGCAGATCATTGGCCAGCACTGACAAGTCAGGTCCACGGCATTCATTCATTCGCACTTCCGCATGCCCAAAGCTAGCAGAAACTGACTATATTAGAAATAGATAAGAAATAGAAGATACTTATACTTCCTGAAATAATGACACTCAAGATGATGACAAACTAATTAGGAAGACATAATGCTTCTAACTGTAATGCCAGAGAACATATAATACAAGATATGATTAATGGCAGAAGCACTACTGAAAGAGTCACAGGAATTCAGAGAAGGAAGAGTTAACTTTAGAAAAAGCTCACTCTAGGAGGAGACAAGACTCATCAAAATGTAAATTTGAAATGATGAGTATTTTAAAAGGCAATGAATGGCATTTCGTGAACTTTCAGTAACAATCCAATTAATTCTGACAGGTAAGCACATAAGTCATTGAAGATTGCTTTTACTAGGCCAGATTTGGTAGATTCAGGAGGAGTTTACAGCCCTTGCACAATTTTTAGTTATAAATCAAAATGTAGTCATTTTATTCATGGAAAAATTAGGTAAATTGGGGAAAAACTACAATTAACAGTGAAGCAAAATGAGTTATTATTAATAAGCTCATGTGGCTCTGAAGAACACACTTTCAAAGTATTTCTTCAGACAGAGTAGATTACCTATTTTCAACTGGCACAGTGATAATATTTATTGTATCTACATATAAACAATATAAAATACAAATTTAGTTAACATTCAAGAGATTTTTAAAGAATAAGAAAAGACCAATTTTCCATAATATCGCCATCATTAGTCAGCCCATAACCAACATCCCCGCTTCCTTTGCACATCCATAGAACTTGGATTTCATCTTTCCCATGACATTGTCCACGTTAAGGTTTGAGTTTGAGATATCTAGACACAATCCACTACACTGTACACTCCCAGAAACACCCAAGATGGTTGGGAGAGGGTATGAGAAGTGATGGAGAGTATGGACTGTGCACTCAGACTACCTGAGTTCAAATTCAGGTTCTGCCATTTACCAGCAGGATGATCTTGAGTAAGGTACCCAAAACCTGTATGTTTCAGTTTATTTACCTCTAAAATTAGTATAGTAGCAGTACCTCAAAATTATTAGTAGCAGTACCTCAAAAGATTGTGCTATCCATCAGCTAATAGTCCCGGCGCCTTGAACACTGGACATAACTCAATAGATATTGGTTATTGTGATATTGTGATTTATAATAAGAAATATATATTTGGGTTTTGTTCCTGTTCTTGGCACAGAATTCCTAAAACCCTTGAACTTTCCTGTGAAGAGAGAAAAATAAAAGCGGCTTTTGTTATGTTACTAAGGTGACTTTGGAAAGCAACTAAGGACAGGAGCTAGTTGCCAGTGAACTGTGATTAGAGGGTTGGAACTTTCAGTTCCACCCATGACCTCAGGGGGAGGGAGAGGGGCTGGAGACTAAGTTCAATCACCAAAGCCAATGATTTCATCAATCGTGCCTATGTAACAAAGCCTCCATAAAACCCCGAAAGGACAAGGTTCCAAGAGCTTCAGGCTGGTGAACACGTGGAGGTGCTGGGAAAGTGGCAGGCTCAGAGAAGGCATGGAAGCTCTGTGTCCTTTCCCCCATAACTTGCCCTATGCATCTCTTCCATCTGGATGTTCCTGAGTTATATCCTTTTATAACAAACCAATGATCTAGTAAGTAAAATGTCTCTCTGAGTTCCGTGAGTCACTGTAGCAAATTAATCAAACTCAGGGAGGAGGTCTTGAGAACCTCAGATCTATAGCAGATTGGTCAGAAACACCAGCAGCAACCTGGACTTGAGATTGGCATCTGGAAGTGGGGGTGTGTGGTCTTGTAGGACTGAGCCCTTAACCTGTGGAATCTGACACTATTTCCAGGTAGTGTCACAACTGAGCTGAATTGTAGGGCACTCAGCTGGTGTTGGAGAATTGCTTGTCGTAGGGGAAAAAAAAAATCCTGGGATTGGGTACAGAATCGCAGTCATTACAGTGTCTTATACTAGTAGGTGCTGAATAGATATTGGCTGGAAGGATTGACAAATTACACAAAAATAAAACGTCTAATAAAAGAAAAACATTCACTGCAACCAGCTGGACTTGGTCTTTTTCCTGATCTACTTCAAACATAGTAAAACACTAGAAAACTTCTATAACCTCTCTTAGAATTTTATAAAATAATGATGTTAATACTTTGTCTCTTCAGATTGACTTGGAGACTAATTCTATAACATTTTTCACGGAAACATTTGAAGATCATGTTCTACATGTATATTATTTTGAAATACCCTAGTTTTATCGGATGTTTTCCAGGAGTGGAGGAACTAGTTTTGAAGAAATCCTCAAAGAGCTTAACATTACATTCTTTGTTCAAGGTAGCAGATTCAGAACATTAAAAGTACTAAATCTCTAATAATATTGTTAGAGGTCTCTTGCTTGAGTCTGACATCTGCTAAAGCACATACAGTGAGGGTAGATGCAGCCCTTATCTAGAGACTGTGGTGGAAAGAACTAGACTGTGGCAGTGCCTTCTAATGAAAGTAACATTGTCCTGCCATATATTGGAAAACTCCAAATACAGCATACATAGGTTTCCTTACCTATGTAAAAGCATCAAATTGAAACCTATTTGAATTGAAAGTTATCCCTTCTCTAAGATCAATGTCTTCAAGCAAGATAAGCCCAAGGGTTGTAGAAAAAGCTTAGCGCACAACCCAGGGGAATAAAAATGTATGTCAACCACTGATTTATTAAGTAATTTCTGCAAAAGTTGCACCTAGGGGATACATCACAGGGGCTGAGTTATTGGAGGCGAACCTCCCAGGCCGAATACAGGCTGCATGAGCAGTCCTGAATCTACAACTTGGTGAAAGGAAGAATGGAAGAAAACACTGCTGAGAGAAAAACCTACCATTCCATTTCAGTGGTTTCATAAATTGTGATTTGTGGAAAGTGCTCATTTCAAAGCCCATGCATTTTATTTTATGAGTTTATGCAGTTAGCCACATGTTCTGCTAAGGAAACTGAAGAAAGTTGCATGAGTTCTGTCCCTTGGCCTATGGGAGGCAGAATGGGCAAGTGCGTTTTACATGGAGTGACTTTTCCTTTCCTCCAGAAGACTGCTGTCACTCTACACCATGACCTACACCCCAAATCTTTGAAAAATGATAAATTATTCCAAGTGACAGTTTCCATATAATTTCACTGCAAAGGCTTTTAAAGCTGAAAGGAGCCTTAAGAGATCATCTCATGACAACTTTCTGGTTTTATAGATAAGGAAATGGAGCCTCAGAAAAGCACTGAGCGTTGGCTGGGATCACACAGCCACGTCCTGGTAAAGTCAGGACTGGATTCCAGTGTCTCAGACACAGAACAACATCCTTTCCCCTGTTTGAGCTAATGTCTTCTTCAAATAGCTTGGATTATGCTATATAACACTGCACTTGCTTGAGAATCTAATTTATTACCTGAAAACAATTTAGGACATTAGGAAGACAACTCAACAAAGCAGTGATGCTTTATAAAAAAGATATGGGCAAAAAGCCTAAATATGCAGAGAATAATATGATTAAATGGTTCATTCTCAACTAGGTAACATAGAGCATTCTAGAATGAGCAGGGGGGGATCAGTAAAAAAAAGCGATTTGCAAAGATTTCAAACTTGTTTGGCCTCATCTAAAAGATTTACAATCTATTTCAAAATCTCATTTTATACCACTGATTTCTTTATGATTCAACCAGATACACATGTTTAGTCAAACACAATATTTTTTCATGATTACTATGTACCCTTTAATCCTATTCTCAGTGATAAGCAAATAAATATTCTAAATATGTTTGAATTTGCAAAGCAAAATTATCTAAAGAAAAAAGAACTTTATTATACCTACCAAAAATTAGATTTACGTGTCCGATACAAGATGCTTTATTAACAGAGAACACTGACTTTCTGTTCTCCCTATGTATCTGTATCTATCTATTCCATCTATCTATCTATCTATCTATCATCTATCTATCTATCTACATACACATCTAGGAAATATATATATTACCTCCCTTGACCCTGGTTTTGCTCTTGGGGCACAAAGTAACCAAGGTACCAACGAGTAAGTTTTTCTTTGATTTGGGAATCTTAACCCATTAAGGCTATTTAGAGGCTTAAAAATTCTTGGATGGGACTACTTCCCAACAAATAGTGAATGAAAATACATAATTTAATGGTATTGCTGTATAACAGACCACAAAAGTAAACCTTAAGTCAGATCAACTTTTATTTAAGGTCACACCTTTCAGCAGCAAGGTCTAGTTTTTCCAAATATTAATAGTTTGCCTTCTGATGCTTAGAGTTAGATGAAGCTAGGAGACCAGATTATTCTGCAGGGTGGTGTAACTCAGAGAATCAAAAGGGTGCCCTTTGAACAACTGGAGAAGCAGCACCCATCTGGACTGATTTCAGAGACCTAAATGTTGTCTGGACCAATGCTAGTGTCTGAAATTGACTAGTAATAAAGTTTTCATGCAGGTCTCTTAAAACAAACTAAACAAAGAAACAAAAACTTGTTTTTTTCTTGTTGTATAGGTAATATGTATTCATTTTAGAGTAATCATAAGGTAACATAAGATAATGACAAACAAAAAGAGGACAAAAGTAACATCCTATCATCTACAGGTAAGTAATGTTGATATATATAGGCTTAGTCCCCAAGTACAATATATATATATTTTTTTTCCTAAAAAGGAAACTTGGGGTATATTACATGTTTTATAACTTCCTTTTCTTATTTTTTCCAAATACACAAGTATTTGGAAAATATTTTTTTACATCATTTTAAATACCTGGATAGCATTCCTTTGCAGAGATGTATGCTTTTATCTTACAAATCCCCTAGTGTTGGACATTTAGTTTTATTTCAATTTTCAAATAAGATAAGCAACTCTGCATTGAATTTCTTTGGGGGCAAGTCTTAGAACAAATCCATGATTTATCCTATTCTTTTGGATAAGTTTTAGAATTCTTAATTTAAGAATATGTTAAGTTTTAAAGCTTTTGATATTATCTTTAAACTGCTTTGTGGACAGGTGGTACCCCACCATACTGCCAAAGCTGGCATTATCCTTTTGTTTAATCTTTGGCAATTTGATAGCAAGAACTCAGCGGAGAACACTGTTGTACTACAGTTGCTCTTGTTAAATGGGAACATTTAGTACGAACTTGTTTCTCAAAATGAGCACCCATTGCTAACAACACTGTGCTATGTGTTTGGACATGAAGGCAGGTACAAAGTGGTCCCTGTCCTCATGAAGCTTAAGTCAAGAGAAGACAGTGTATAAAGCACAAAGCCTCCAAAAAACGAAGAAATGGGGGTTTACGGAGAAGCTGTTTTAAACACGGTGGAGATAGTATGAAACGTGTGGTGAGCGAGCTTGCCTCCATCAGCCATGGGACCAAGTTTACTCAAATGAATGCCTGTTCTGCTGAAGCTCATTCTGAGTTGGCTCTGCTGAGCAGGCTGGCAGTGGGGCTGGCTAAATTTGTCACAGATGGTTTGTGCCTACATACAGGAACAATGCAACAGTAATTTTCCTCTTCCAATGGTCAGCTACCACTGTCCTTTACGTGAAATGATAACAACAGACTCTCTCCCACCTGCATCTTTGAAATGCTGTCCTCCCAAGGAGGCCACTGACTTGCCATTAGGCAAGAGCACCTCATTTGTGTCGTGCTGGGTCACTGTGTTCCCTGCAGGTGTGTGGCTCATCATAATTCTTTATACTTGTGCTTATGGCGTTTTTTAAACAAGATTAAAAATGCGTGTGTAGCACATATCATCAATCCCCAATATTGCTTAACTGAACTGTGTGTGTTTGTGCAGCTGCTGACTCCTAGGATACCCTCTTGGGAAGGAGGCAAAAGTTCTGAATGTACCTTTTTGTAAATCAGTAAATAGTACAGAGTTTGAATTAAAAAAAAAAAAAAAAGATTAAAGGCTTTCTATTCAACAGCCTTGCCAACAGGGGCAGGGGCTGGGCACACACTGGCCCATGGGAAGATCTCTTGTTTCAGGCATCTTCTTGGCAGCAACACGGTATTTGGCTGGCTGTGCACACACTGGCCCATGGGAAGATCTCTTGTTTCAGGCATCTTCTTGGCAGCAACACGGTATTTGGCATATAGGAGGAATGTATTTCTTCTTTAAAGAAAACTGGGGAGTTTTGCAAGATAGCAACACTTTGCTCCCATTGTTTGTTTGGTTGTTTTAGTTGACAAGCAGCAAAATCTGGAAATAATCTATTTTGTAGTGGATCTTTCCAACTGAAGTAGCATCTCTCCTACCCTGGGGGACTTCCCTGTGCTACACAGCTGTGCTGATCCCCACCCACTTCCTGCCTCAGTCCTCATGGAGGTGCTTCAGGATTTCATCACACTTCCTCTGCCTCTCCCTAAGCAGCTCAGCAACCACAGTTCACATCTTTTCCATTGACAGACCCCATACTAATCCTTTGAGGTAGACACAGATGAGGAAGCTGTATCAGCAGAATCAGTGACTTGTCCAATGTCCTCATCTTTTCTGAGGGGCCACATGTCATTCTGCACCATGTTTATGTGGGAAGAAGCCTCTCTATGGATCAGTCAAGAACAGGTTGTAGGAGGACTCAGCAGTCAGCTCTGCAGCAGGATGGAAACTTACGCTGTGGTGGTGGGCTGAGCGCATGCCCTTCGCTGAGCTGTCCCCAACTCTGTCACCACAGCTCCAGCTTTCTCTTTCAGCTCTTTCAAAGATCTTCCAGTTGTAGGTTAGTTTCTTTTCATTGTTTCTGAAGCTTGAGGTGTGAGGGGATCTCGCGTAACGATGAAAAATCAAGTCCGTTATCATTCAAAACGCCCGTGTGTTGGTGGAGGTGCGGGGAGCCGTCCATAAACTGTCTCTCCTCTCTAACCAGGTACTGTTTCATAATGAATTCCTGAATATTCTTCTTCCTGGTCAAGCAGTGCCAATACGGAGTCCCAGACATCCTGGGGGCCTTACCTAAGGAGGTGTGGTCCCAGCGCACAGACTGATGAGATGATGGAGACCAAGCTTACTGTGGGTGTGGGGACAGCTCTACCTGGGGCTATGGGGCCTGTGGGGGAGAAGGGACAGGGATGTAATGGGCAAGTAGCGGAAGTGGGCTGTCAGGAAGGGCCAGAGGCTGTGCAGGGGTTAGTTTCCAGCAGCTCCGGTCTGGACTCACAGAGTGGGGTGCCTGTAACATCTGTGGGGTAAAGCTTGAGTGATGCAGGAGAACACACTGCGGTTAGGAGGGTTAGCCCCGGGGTTTCTGGTTTGGCAGCCTGCAACAAGACTGACACCCACTGTAGCCTCTCACATGCTTACCTGCAAGAGACTCAACCAGCCAGCTTGCCTCCACCCTGCCTAACCGTCTCTGCTACCTGGCAGCCAAAGTAACTTGAAAACATGCCAATTCCTGATCCGCACTTCCGCTGGCTTCTTGACACACTTAGAATAAAATCCAAGCTTTAACGTGGACTACAACGTCCTGAGTTAGTTAGCCCTCAGCTTACACCTCATCTCCTACTACTCCCTTTTCTCCTGCCAGACACCCTGAATCCTTGCTGCTTCAAGTTTTCCTGCCTCAGGCATTTGCTTTGTCTGCTGCTTCTCCCCAATAGACATTCCCTGGTTTCCTAATGAGGAGGCCCCCTCTGACCACTGCTGTCTAAAATAACACCCAATGCCCCTCTTTTTCCTCTTCCCCTGCTTCACTATATACTTCATAGTACTATCACTACCTGACATCCTATTCTATATCCATTTGTCATACTAGAATGTAAGTTGCATGAGAGCAGGGGTCTATCCTTGATCACTGTTCTATCTTCAATGCCTAGAATAATGCCTACACATAACAGGGGATCAATAAATATATCATGAATAACTCAATTAATTAACTTAGAAATGCTGTCAGGCTATGTTAAAACATTTAGTCTTTTGAGAGGTTTGCGTTCCTATATGTGATCAATTACAGAACATTCAACCAGTGCATATGCTGTGCTAATCCTGATGCTCATTTCACTTTACTTCTGAATAACCAGACAATTTAGTGATGATCCATCTGTGACCGAAAGGAATACATTAGGTGTTACTGTAAAAATTACAGTTCACTGAGGTGAAAGGTAGAGTATTAATAAGCTATTTAAGATACATAATTGGAAAAAATGACTTCATTCATTTACTGATTCATGCATTTATTCAACATCTATTTATTGGTTCTTTTTCCATACCACCTTGCATGTTAAGTCATGAGAACACAATGGTGAAAACAGCAGATTCTGTGCTCAGGGGAATTTAGAGTCTAATGGGAGAGTCTCTTAGTCCGTTCAGGTTGCTATAACAGACTACCATAGATTGGGTGGCTTATAAACAACAGAAATTTATTTCTCACAGTTCTGGAGGCTGGGAGGTCCAAGATCAAAGTGCCAGCAGATTTGGTGTCTGTTGAGAGCTTAATTCCTGGTTCTCAGATGGCCATCTTCTCACTGTGTTCTCACACAGGGCAAAGAAATCCTCTGAGGCCTCTTTTTGGTTTTTTCTTTGTTTTTCTTTCTTTCTTTTTTTAATTTTCTGGGGTCTCTTTTATGAGGGCACTAATCCCATTCATGAGAGCTCCACCCTCATGACCTAATCAGCTCCCCAAATCCCCACCTCCGAATACCATCACAGTAGGGGTTAGGTTTCAACATATGAATTTGAGGGTGGGGAGACACAAACATTCAATCTATGGCAGAGAGATTAATTAAACAAGTACTTACTAGGAAATCAATTGATTAAATTTTGGTAAGCACTAAAATGGTGACTTATAGTGTGCCATCAAAGTAAATAAAGGCAACTCAGCTTGTTGTGGGGAGTAGAAAAAGCTTCCATAAGAAAGTGACCATCTAAGCTGACACTGGAAGAATAAGAATTACCCCAAATTACCCAAAACAGAGAGAGGAGATGAGCATCCCAGGCAGGCGAGCAGCAAGTACAAGGGCCCTGAGGTAGGCTGGAGTTCAGTATACTGGAGAAACTCAAAGAAGATCTTGTTATGACAGCCCTAACAAACCAATACACTATCATTGTCCCACATCTGTACCCAGTGGGGTCCATCCTGAAGAACAATGGCCATGAAGATGCCTTTCTTCACCTCCTTCACCCCCCAAAATTTAACACTATCAATGACCTTCAGAAATCAGATTGAGGACTCAAAGACATGGAGCAAAGAATAACTCATCTATTCATTTATCCATTCATCTCGAAATACTCATTCAAACAATATTTCTTTGGAACCTACACTGTTTCAAGTACTACATGAAACTTGAAGTATTATCCACATGGACTGAAAGGAAGCACTTGTTTGGGGGTGGTCAGGGAAATTATAGCCAAAATCCTGGATTCAGTTGGACAATGAGAAAATTTGGCTGACCTTCAAAAAAGTATTCCTAATAATAAAGGCTATTATTCTATAAAATGCTTCCCAGAGGAAGTGGTAATAATCCCATAGTTTGAGTCATAGGAAATGTTGGTGGGCAGAACATTCAAAAACACACTTTGGGGAACAACCTTAAATTATAAAGGCAAGAAGGCAGGATTACCTCATTGTTTCCATCTTTATTTTCTATAAAGGCTCCTTGTGGAGACTTCATGACCTGGTGGCTAAATTATAATCACTGAATGACACAGTGGAAGATGAATCAAAATGTCATAATTGTTCTTTTTACTCCTATTTCTGACTTTTTTTTTTTTTTTGCGGTACATGGGCCTCTCACTGTTGTGGCCTCTCCCGTTGCGGGTGCTCCAGTCGCGCAAGCTCAGAGCTGCCATGGCTCACGGGCCCAGCCGATCCGCGGCATATAGGATCTTCCTGGACCGGGGCACGAACCCGCGTCCCCTGCATCGGCAGGCGGACTCTCAACCCCTGCACCACCAGGGAAGCCCTATTTCTGACTTTTATTTGCAAGCTTTACCCTCTGGGCTTCTTTCTCCTTAACACTTCTCAGTTAACACCCTCCATTTCCTCAATATTTTCCATTCTTGTCCTTGTACTTAAATTTCAGGAGTGTGAAGATCTGGAAGCTACAAACAGTCTAGGTCCACACATCTTTTGGTGTAACTATGAAAGCAGCCTTCCAGGTGCAAACTGCCAAGAGAATTGTCCAGTTCCCAAGCCATTAATGTTGTTTTAGTAGGTATCACCTCACATGTTAGCAGGAAATTAGCAACAAGATAAACCACACTTTTTTTTTTTAATGCTTACATTTTGTGTTTAAAGAACTAAGTTTTAGCTTCCTGGCAACTTTTAAGTTCCTTCATAATCTGTGTCTTCATTTCCAGCTATCTTATTGGGGGTGGGGGTCAGAGGGCAATCCTAGGGCTACCAATTACCCCAAAGCAAAGAATAAGAAAGTTTTGACAAGGTTGCCTCCTTTCATCCAAATTGGCTTATCACCATACACTCATTGATGTCCGACCAAGCAAAAACAGCCTAGCCTGCTCCTCAAGCAGTATGGAGACTAGTCCCCAACAGAGGGAACCAGATCCTTACAGAGCATAATGACGGCTGTATTTTCCCATGACCATGACAGAGGCACAGAGCTCATAAAACACATGAGTCTGGTGTGATACCTGCAGAAAGGTCACATCCTGTGGTTTTCAGATGAAATGATCATTTTTGCCTTGAATGCCTTCAGGGTTTGATTTAAGGGTCTCAGATTGGGTAGCATTGTGTGAAGAACAGTTTAGACAAAAGATAATTTCTCAGGTAAACTTTTTTTTCTAGGAAGCCTTCCACAACCCACTGACCTTTCCATGAAATTCTAGCTCTTTTCTTCTTTAAAATTCTGAGACTTACCGTCAAATTTCTAGCAAAGAACGTCCTTTCCATCCTTTCTCTGCCCCTGAGTACAGTGCTCCACCAGATAGAGAATATGAAGGAGGCCACAGGAAGCACAGCGCTTAGCAAGCAAATTGAATAAGGAAAGAGAAAATTTTGAGCACACAAGTTCTGTTTGTTTTAAGAACTTAAAAGGCGGCAGCAAGTCATTTTTAAATAGGAGGAATATAGATATTCTCATAGCTGCGTACTGCTGTGGATTTCAAGGTATGTCACACCTTTCATTCCCTTCTTTACCCTTCCCAAACACATCCAGTAAAAGGAATAACACACTTGCCTCTGGACTCTCATCAGCTATGGGGAGGAAGAGGGTCAGAGATCCTGAAAGGATCACTGGGGTGAAGGTGTACATTAGTTTCCTATTGCTGTTATGACAAACTATCACAAACTTATTAGAGTCTTTAAGCAACACACATTTAGTATCTTACATTTCAGTGGGTCAGAAATCCAGGTTGACTTGGCTGGTTTCTCTGCTTAGAGTCTCTGAAGGCCAAAATCAAAGTGTCAGTCAGCTGGGCTTCTATTGGGAGGCTCTGGGGGAAAATCTGCTTCCAGGCTCAATCAGGTTGTTGGCCAAACTCAGTTCCCTGTGATTGTAGGACTGAGGTCCCTACTTCCTTGCTGGCTATTGTCTGGAGACCATTCTCAGCTTCTAGAGGCTGCCTCATTCTTTGGCTTGTGGCTGCCTTCCTCCAGCTTCAAAGTCAGCAGTGGCAGGTCAAGTCCTTCATATGCTTTGAATTTCTGAGACCTCCCTTTCTACCTCATGTCTCTTGCTGTCCTCTTCTGTTGCATCTCTTTAACTAACTATTCCACCTTCCTCTTCTGGTTTTAAGGGTTCGTGTGATTATATTGGGTTACCAGGATAATTTCCCTATTTGAAGGTCAGTGGATTACTAACCTCACTTACATTTGCAATGTGTCTTCATAGCAACATCTGGATTAGAGCTCAATTGAATAACCAGGGGATAAGGATCTGGCAGGGACATCTTTAGAATTCTGCTACCACAAGGAGCATAACAGGGACATGGCTTCAGGCCATCTGTATATAATAGGATGTTAAACCACCTCTTCTGCTGTCTTGGAGTTTTAGCAGAGGCAAATACTCCCATATCCTAATGAGCTGTTAGACACATGCTAAGCAATTATACAATAGGTTCAGTCAACATTAGTGCATCACTCACTCCTGCTCTATAAGAAGGATTCACTGGTAGTGAGGACCATTTCAGAGAGCGCCATCAGTGTGTTGTGCATTCTGAGCTGACTAGCACTCCTAATGAAGGAGAAAGGCATGCTTCCTTCCACCTCCAGCTGAGGAAATGCCATTTCAAGACAAACACTCAGAGAGCTTGGCAATCATTCCCTAGAATCTGGAAAATGCAGAAACAGGTATCTGACTCAGGCCTGAAAAGTTAAAGATGAGAGGCTTCCTCTGCCTGGTGGTAGTTGGAAGAGCCACAGCTACATAAGGAATAGTCTGCACTTCCAGAGTTTGATGGAGCAAAGAAAGACACCTTGAATTTCCCAAGGGCCATGAGTGGACCTACAGGAGAACACCAGTCTCGGATCCTTTTGAAAAGGTCTCGCCCAAGAGGACCTTTTAAAAGGGATGAGATGGCCCAGCAAAGGAAGCAGGTGACTGAAGGGAAAGGCATCAGCAGCCGGCCAGAGGACATGACTATAAGAGGGAGAACACCGGTCATGGGGGAGAGGGTGTCCAGAGAAACCAACAAGCAACCCACAAAGAAAGAATCAGAATTTGGAATCTGCCATATTCAGAAAGCACCAAAACCAGATCACAACCACATCAGCCAAGCCTGACCATTCTATGCCTCATCTACCCCAGTCTCTACCTCTGCTGACTCTGGAGAGGTGACGAAGGGAGGGAAGAAGTGGCCTAGGCCAACATGAGTTGGAGAAGGGGGAATATTTTACATTGGAAGAGAGTTTGTAATTTTATGATTATTACCCTGTACTGGCCTGGACTGGAAGAACTATGGTACTTTCCTAAGATTTCATCTGGGGTAGGTAAAGAACTATTTGACACAGAAAGTTTAAAAGAGAATAGTGATAAAGAGTAAGATTGGTTTGTATCCTCTTAAATTAAGCTTGTTCAATAAAATAGTTATATATGTGCCATTAATTACTGACTTACATATTGGGATCACTATTTTAATTGTGATGAGATCATCTCTCAGCGTTCCCTTATTTATTTAAATAATATCCATTCCTTTAACTGAGTGTTTAGTCATCTTTGAGCACCTCCTGAAAAGCAACTCTCTGTAGCTTCTATCAAGATGCCAGATAATTCCATACATCTTGGCTCTAGTTTTAAAGTATGTAAGGGAGGCTGAAAAAAATGACCTCTACAGTTATTTCCAGTTCAGTAGTTATAAAATGAATTGTAGTTTTCTCCAAGTTCTCTTTGCCAGATTAGCTGTCCAGTTTGGTCTGAATCTGATAAACCCGCTAACAGCTCTCTACCCTCACAGAGCACTTGGTTCCATGTTAAGACAAGTCAGGGAATAATCACCACACTTCATCTCCCATGCTCATCTGCAATCACCTCCTCCTGGGACCCATCTTTCCTTCACCTTTTACCATGCTCCCTCCATACTTTTCTCAAATCTGCCAAGAAGAGCATCTTTCACTTTGGAACCTCTGTTCACCTACATCTCACTCCAGCCCCAAAGCTAAAGGCCTCTTTTAGAGAGGATATCAGTGCAGTTTTGACAGAAACACTCTAACATTGCTGGATATCCCAGAAGAAGAAACTGAAAAGAACACTGACATCAATGCAAAGCTCAATTTATACATCATAGCAATTTTTGATAGATGTAAAAGTGACATGCAAATAGAATTTTTACGGCATATCACTACATTAAAGTGCTTTTTAATAGAATATGTAATTTAGAAATATAACAGTGCATTTCAATTGCCCACAACTGAGTTCTTAAAGTACTTAGGAGTATCAAGAACATTAAATGTAAGTGATTAGATAAATTATCCTGCTAAAACTAATACTTAATTTACATGGCAATAACTATATGAGGAGTAACTATGTTGTATTAAGACAAATTTCCACAAACTGTGCTAATCAAAGAAATTAGATTTAAAGTTATACCTTGTATTGGCACACTGTCACCTTTTATATTTAATGGTATCATTATGGATGGTGAAGAATCCTGCAGTTGTGTGTGACAGAGAAGATTTGGGATCGACAACCAGCTTTGTGAACTTTTCATACATGTCATCATCCATTCTTGTACAATGCATTGCCATTTACAGTTCTCCTTAGTGTGAACCATGCTTTTTCTGGTTTCTTCATTGTCTTCGCAGCACCCTGGGTCTGTCCGCCTCTGTTTCATCTGACCAGGGAAAGA